>NC_143224.1:9090909-9393939 GCF_030267445.1 Bombyx mandarina | reverse complement strand
CATCTGACTGCCGGAGTCCCGCAAGGCTCCGCACTCTCCCCGTTACTATTTAGTTTGTATATCAACGATATACCCCGGTCTCCGGAGACCCATCTAGCGCTCTTCGCCGATGACACGGCTATCTACTACTCGTGTAGGAAGATGTCGTTGCTTCATCGGCGACTCCAGACCGCAGTAACCACCATGGGACAGTGGTTCCGGAAGTGGCGAATAGACATTAACCCCACGAAAAGCACAGCGGTGCTATTCAAAAGGGGTCGCCCTCCGAATACCACTTCGAGCACCCCACTCCCCAGTAGGCGCGTAAACACCTCCGCCGTTAGCCCCATCACTCTCTTTGACCAGCCCATACCGTGGGCCCCGAAGGTCAAATACCTAGGCGTCACCCTCGACAGAGGGATGACATTCCGTCCCCACGTAAAAACGGTACGCGATCGCGCCGCGTTTATACTAGGACGACTCTACCCAATGCTTTGTAGACGAAGCAAACTGTCCCTCCGTAACAAGGTAACCCTCTACAAAACTTGCATACGCCCCGTCATGACGTATGCAAGCGTAGTGTTCGCTCACGCGGCCCGCACCAACTTGAAACCCCTTCAGGTAATACAATCCCGATTCTGCAGGATAGCCGTCGGAGCACCATGGTTCCAGAGGAACGTGGACCTCCACGATGACCTGGAGCTCGACCCCGTCAGTAAGTATCTACAGTCGGCATCGCTGCGCCACTTTGAGAAGGCGGCACGACATGAGAACCCTCTTGTCGTGGCCGCCGGAAACTACATACCCGATCCTGTAGACCGTTTGGTAAACCGTCGACGTCGCCCAAAGCACGTCATCACGGATCCTCCTGATCCACTAACGGTGCTTTTAGGCAATACAAGCACCGGTCACCGTCCTCGCCGAACCCGTCGCTTGCGACGAAGGGCTCGACGAGCGAATTAACCCACAGACACAGCCCACTGAGTTTCTCGCCGGATCTTCTCAGTGGGTCGCGCTTCCGATCCGGTGGTAGATTCTGCGAAGCACTGCTCTTGCTAGGGCGGTGTTAGCAATTCTCCGGTTTGAGCCCCGCGAGCTCACCTACACAAGCTAGGGTAAGCTGAAATAGCCTCTCAAGGCTATCAGCATAGGTAGGAAAAAAAAAAAAAAAAAAAAAAAAAAAAAAAAAAGTATTTAAAAAAAAACACGTTGGAAAAGATCCTAAATTAGATGAGCACTTTGAATAAACCAGATAAGCCTTTCGCTTTACGCTAAAGACGCACAAACACAAAAGATTCGCAATTAACATTTAATTAGCTTTCTTTGAGTGCCCGTACGGGGGCCCTATTTACCTGGTTTTAATTACACGGAATCTTCACTACAGCATCGTCTATTTGAGCCTTCGAAACAGATAAAATAAACAGAAACGATGTTAATTGTTCTTAGATCACTGTGCAAGCTGTTTTGTTCGCAGTGCACCGTAAAAGGCTTTCGTGCACAGACGAATATTTCAATTAGCGTTCACCGAATCCATCTTAATCTAAAACTAAACATAGCATTGATTGTTTGCTTTTCTTCTTTTAATTTCCCTAATTGTTTATGACTCTGTTTTTCCTCCCGTATGTTAGGCCTTTTGCTAAGTCTTTTTATATATACATGGATATTTAATTCCATTTCGCGATAGTCGTAGAAAATTGTGGTCGGGCTTCACTAGTATACATTTTTAGATTTGTTCGTGTGTCTCTAAACCGATTGATTTTAAGATTTATAAAATTACGTAAGCGTTTCAAGGCTTATGATGTTGTATTACATAACTAACTACGTCTGATATCACTGCCCACATTGACACATAAATCGTGGCCTAATGAATAAGACATCGGGTGTAATGTACTGAGCGAAGAGACTAAGCTCTGACTAAAATTTGGGAAGAATGTTTAGGAGATTTTTCCAAATAAAAAATATGCGCATGTGCGAAAAAGATGTACAAGATGAAGGAATAGCAACGTATAAATTATTTAGTTAAGCATTACGTATTTCATTAATTTTCAAATTTATTTTATTTCAATTTATTATTATTTATTTCTTTTAATATATTAATTTAAATTTATTTATTTTATTAATTAAGCATTATTATTTATTTAGGCAATAGCGGTAAGGCATGTTATAATTCGTCCGTCCACGTCACACCAAAATACCACCATACACAACTACCAGGCGAAGGCTCATTCTAATGTGGGGGCATCCTTCAAACAAGAGAACTGACTACTTTGCGACCGAACAAAACTTACCATCATTCGTTATTCCGTCAGGCAGTCGGCAAAATATATTTAAATTATAGCCTAAATTACTAACATCTAAACACCTATTTACAATCAGGAACAATACAATCTATCTATTTCTATCTTCGACATACTACAAAGGTACGAACGTCATACATTGTTCTATACAAGATACAGATATCTCCTGGATATCAGATGTGTGCATAATAGCGTGTCAGTTACAGTAATTTGTAACAAAGGGTCGCCTAGGCTCCCTAGTTCAATCCCCGTAATGGGCAAATAGCAAACACAATCTCATCTCTCAAAGTGTAAATAATTGGGGAATTTATTCTCATTTAACAGGATTTCAATTTTTGATAAGTAATAAGTCTTCAGTAAAACACGAAATCAAATTCTCAATTGCATTAGAGCAACAAAAGTCTCATTGTCAATGGTCGGTAGCAACTTGTTTGCCCATGACATTGCCAATGCACTAGTTTCTCTCAATATCACGTAGACTATATATAGACTCATGTCTTCTAAATAAAAATAAAAAACGTATGGCCCAAGTTACATGTGACGGCTAAGTTTAAAGCTCTTGTGTAGATAAAATAATACCGCCACCTAAGCAAGGTGTCCAATAAATGCCTAATATGTCATCAAAATTTTATTGAAGAACCCAAATCTATATATTAATACGTGAAGCAAAAACTTAATAACCCTTTTTACGAAAATTGCGTAAATGAGCATGAAATTTCTCACACTTATAGAGAATATACAGGAGGAGTGCAGAATGTTATTATTTTCTTAAATTATGCATAAAAAATACATTAAAGCAATAAAAAAACCATTACACACACTACCATGTATTTGAAACACACATACACGCATGCATAATATTTGTTTATTGTCAAACTTTCGTTATTCCTTAAAGTCTGTGGTCAAATTGACAATAGATTAATATTGTTTATTTTTATTAATTTATATTTCTCTAAAGTGTAGTCTTGGTGAAATCTCGAAGTATAATAAATAGTCTTTGACAATAGAATCATAATAATGTACAAACTTATAATTTCTATTAATTATAGTCGAATTTCGATTACCAAGGGACCACTAGTATTACTAAAAAGCCAATTCACTGATATGTCTACAACCTTGTTAGGTATTTTTTGTTCTGAGATATTTCTTTTTCACTATAAAATGTCTATTTGCATCGATCTCAGGAGTAAACAGTAAAATTGCCCAAAATCGACTACATATTAACATTCAAATTGAAACTCCATAGTATTTAATTCAAGTAAACAGATATTAGTCAAGCATTATACACAAAATGGATATTCCTTGTCGACCGAATCCGAACTTGGTTCGGTGCCGTGATAAATATACCGACTTAAATCAATACTATCGATATTTGTTTACGAATGTACTAGTTTCGGATCGAATTAATAATTTACTGCGATCAACTTGAATGTATAACTACGCTGTTTTGTGCTTATTGCGTACTTGAAATAAGGTGATTTTCAGTGTTGTTTTTTATTGATTGCTCGATACAATTTTACAAGGCTTGCGGAGAGTATTAAGCGGCAGGCAGCGGCTTGGCTCTGCCCCTGGCATTGCTGAAGTCCATGGGCGACGGTAACCGCTCATCATCAGGTGGTATGCTCGTCTGCCTACAAAGGCAATAAAAAATAAATAAATAAAAGTGTTCAATTAATTCGAATGATTAAAGGATTTCAATGATCACGAGACTTTACGGACATTTCTGAAGCAATTTAACGTGTCAAATTTAATTGAACATTAGTCGAAACACGTCCAAAAGTCCTACTTAAGACTCGCTAATCTTAAGTGAGCTTAAGAAAGTTATAGACTTTGTACGCAAAAAAATAAAAAATAAACTAAAATTTAAAAAACCACAATTTCCGATATTTTACAACTTACATGGATGGACGAGCTCACGGGCCGCCTGGTGTTAAGTGATTATAGGAGTCCATAGACATCAAGAACATCAATGTCAATATCCACCTCAAAACTAGAGTTCTAAATCTCAGCTTTTTACATAGTTGATTTGCATTCTTAGGAAAGCTATCGATCATTCCAGTTGGCGGCATGGGGTTCCTTAAATTAAATGATTTGATGTATCGCTGCGCTGCATACTTTTACGGACAAACAAAACATATAAGTAGCTTTTATTTTTCAGTTTCAGTTGAATAAACGTCTGAAATATGCCTCAAAGTCGTCGTGGCCTAAAGGATAAGAAGTCCAGTACATTCGTATCTAGCGACGCACCGGTGTTCGAATCCCGGCGGGTACCAATTTTTCTAATAAAAAACGTACTTAACAAATGTTCACGGTTCACGGACTTCCACGGTGAAGGAAATAACATCGTGTAGTAAAAATCAAACCCGCAAAATAATAATTAGCGTAATTACTGGTGGTAGAACCTCTTGTGAATCCGCACGGGTAGGTACCACCCCTGCCTATTTCTGCCGTGAAGCAGTAATGCGTTTCGGTTTGAAGGGTGGGACAGCCGTTGTAACTATACTGAGACCTTAGAACTTATATCTCAAGGTGGGTGGCGCATTTACGTTGTAGATGTCTGGTCTCCGGTAACCACTTAACACCAGGTGGGCTGTGAGTTCGTCCACCCACCTAAGCAATAAAATAAAAAACACGTGTAAACCATGCTCACTGTCCTTCTATCTCTTCAATAATTAGAAAGAAAAGAATGAGATTATAAAACTCAATACAGACCTTCAGACGCATTTAGTTTTGATTTTTTTTAGACTAATTGTGGCATCTTCTTTCCAGTTTCATCAATCTCTGCCATAATCTGCTTAGTAGGCAGCGGCTTGGCTCTGCCCCTGGCATTGCTGAAGTCCATGGGCGACGGTAACCACTCACCATCAGGTGGGCCGTATGCCCGTCTGCCTACAAAGGCAATAAAAAAAATAAAAAAAAAATCTTCGCTTGAAACCATTATGGCTTACGGACAAACAAACAAGATGAAATTATTTATGTTCAGCCTTATATAATTCGATTATAATACTCATTGTAAGAATGAATATTTTAAAAAAAACTTAATATTCATACAAAAAAACTAATATGCATTTAAAAAAAAGACATGCCCGCTGAGTTTCTTGCCAATTCTTCTCAGGACAGAGGCTAGTTTTTGTGAATTGGCGGTAGTTCTTTTGATGTTCAACAAGTATGTACTTTCATTTATGTTGAATTTTTTTTTTTTTATTTGATTTGATTTGATTTGAAGTCTAGAACCTTCATATATTCTCACATTTATTCAAAACAGTGACGCACAGAACCACATGAAGCTCATAATACTTAATACGTGTAACCTCATAAGCTACGTGCGAACTTATACCTAAATCCACACATTCATATTATAATAACTTACCACAATCTGGCTTCAACCGAGTTCATCTTAATTTACCTACAATTGCCACGTTTACGAACACAACCTAGCAAATCAGCGGCAAATCACACTTTGTATTTGTATATATATGTATATAACAGTTCATACAAGATCTTGTTGATTACGTGAATTTAACTTTTACTCATACAACTGTACTTTACCATACTTAACTATACTATATTTCATACTATCAATACTATGCTGTTCTTGGATAAATAGTAAGTTTAAAGCAATGATATTTGTATATTTTTTTTATTGCTTAGATGGATGGACGAGCTCAACAGCCCACCTGGTGTTAAGTGGTTACTGGAGCCCATAGACATCTACAACGTAAATGCACCACCCACCTCGAGATATAAGTTCTAAGATCTCAGTATAGTTACAACGGCTATACCCCACCCTTCGAACCGAAACGCATTACTGCTTCACGGCGGAAATAGGCGGGATGGTGGTACCTACCCGTGCGGACTCCCAAGAGGTCCTACCACCAGTGAATGTATGAAATAGCTCTCGTTAAATAATAATATCGCTCAACATAATCCAGGCAAAACCTGTTATATTTTCTCTCGGCGTCTCCCATTAGCGTCAAATGTGAAATAAATGGCTATGCATCTTAATATTAACAAGGTATTTGAAATCAGTGTTCACCTTATATTTGTATTTCAACGGATCAGTGAAAAAAATATGTGTGTGTTTAAGTCTTACTAGTCTTACCGCTTTGCTCGGTATTAATTTTTTATAAATTGTGTTTTTTAGAAATTATATTTTAATTCGAATTACTGATAAAATTGATAAAATGATTCATAAATTATTGATAAAATGATGAAATATGAATATGTAATATTTTTCGATCTTATCGACAGACGAATAAAAAAATACGAGCTGGTTATTTAAAGAAAAAATCAAAATTATCGATAAATTTGATTATTGAAAACACGAATAAAACAACATTTTCTGAAAATAAATCGTAGCTAGTTCGATTTATCGCCCCCGAAATCCCCTGTATACTAAATTTTACAAAAATCGTTGGAGCCGTTTTGAGATTCAGACTATATATAGGTATATATATTGATATACAAGAATTGCTCGTTTAAAGATATAAGATAATTGTATCTCATGAATTTTGGTTAATAAAAATCAGTTATATAGTAAGTTAAGCTAACAACTCTGATATAATATATATCCGAACTTTGAACGAATATATTTCTAGTACCTACAGATTTAAATCCAATTAATATTGCTTTTATCCAGACACAACTCACATACTAGTTAAATATATAACCATCTTCTTTTGGAAAATGTCATTTTTTCTTAATCTATTCGGACATTGTCCGCGCCGTGGTCCACAAACTTATAAACGATGTTGACATAATCAAATTATGTGAATATTTATGTCTACATCATTTTTATTAATAACAATAATGGCAAAGTAAAATTCCAAATGAACATTTTTTTAACATTCCTTATCCCTATTTAAACACATTATTATTATTATTTACACTCTCATCCACGATCGATTACGAAATAAATTCAAAAATATTCGATACACTTGAGTTCTCACTTTTGTTAACAATTCTTTTACAAAGACATTTTTGTCTACGTCATCTTCGTATTCAATTGAAGACAAGTAGTATAAGACACTTGAACTCCCGACGACATCTGACTCACTAAGGCACACTCCTCAAATCATCCAGGTGTAAAGGCAGCTGCAAATATATAATCCCGGTACATCCACGAACCGAGGGGCCAAAGCCGACTGACTGAGTATCAACTGAGGATTAAAACGAAATAATGGAAATGGATTTTAAGTCCTTGTGTAACAGCCAAAAATAATTTTTAAATGGATTCGCTTGGATCCACGCTTTATTTAACAAGAAGTGACATTGAATTTTGATTAAAAATACCTTATTCTATAGCCAAACTTTTTTACTATCAAGTGACTCGTTTTAACTATTACGAGTTTTCGGTATAGTAAACACGTTCCTAGTTCGACGTGTAATAACTTCAGATGTGAACAGGTGTGTTTGAATAAAACAAATAAAACAGAGTTTACGTTGCTTTTAGTAGGAATTCGCTACCAGCGATTAAATCGGGGCTACAAGAACACAACAACGTTATTGCGAATGTGATTTTGTAGCGAACATTTGGTTGACTACATATTCCGCGTCCTTGAGATTTATATCTGTTCGGTGTAATACGGTCGAACATCTTAGTAAGCAATAACGCCACACTGCACATTTATTTAAAATCAAATTCAAATTCAAAATCATTTATTTCAACTTAGATGTCAGTATGACACACTTGTTGAATGTCAAAATAAAAATAACTATATTAACTCTACCACCGGTTCCGAAAAAAGCCACAGTCCTGAAAAGAACCGGCGAAACAAACTCAGCGGGCTTTTTCTTTTTTTTTTCTTTTTTCTCAAAATATTTCCTTTTTTTTTTATTAAATAAAAATATTTACAATAAAGGAAAAAACAAGTCAAAAAATACAATTAAAATAATAATAATAATAATGAAAAATGAATAGGCCAGGAGCGAACGCCTCATTCCCACGTAGTGCCATCTAGTAAATAATCCTTAACCTTATAATATAATATAAGTTGCAATTGAACAGTAAGAACAGTCGTATAACAAACCTGGTTCCGTGGAAGTCGGATCCGGTCCTCGCGACCGTAACCTTTAACATTAACATTTATTAATTACAACATTAACATATGAACGCCCTAGACACGTCCTTACGGATCCATCAGATCCAATAACCTTTGCATTAGATGCCTTCAGCTCTAATACTAGGGGCAGGCTTAGGGACCCCGGTAACCGTACTCGTCGAACTCGACAAAGAGGTCGACGTGCAACCTAACCCATGCATCAGCCCGCTGAGTTTCTCGCCGGATCTTCTCAGCGGGTCGCGATTCCGATCCGGTAGTAGATTCATTCGCGAAACAATTGCTCTTGAGTTGTTAGGTCTCCTTCGGAGGCGCTCGGGCAGTTGTTAGCAAATCCCAACCCTCTTGGCTGAGCCTTTGCTCGCCCACCTGTCCTGGTGAAACTGGAAAGGCCTTCGGGCCACCAGTAAACTTTCAATCATAAAAAAAAAAAAAAAAAAAAAAAAAAAACATATGAACATTCTCGCTCACGACTCGGTCGTGCGCGGACGTGCTTTCCGATCCGTGGCCCGCTTGCGAGCTGCGTCTCTGAACTCACAGTTGTGCTCGACAGTGTAGTGACCGTGAATACATCGTGCGTACAATTCGGTAGTGCGGACGTGCCGATCCGTTGGTCGCTTGCGATTTGCGTCTCGGAGTCCATTTTTGTGCGCTAAAGTTTTGTAACCGCGAACCCACCCTTACCAACTGCCTTTTTCAAGGCAAAACCAATCGCTACGTTCAGGCTTCCTGTGGCACTCACAGGCTAGCGATTTCCTAACCCTTCCCAAAACAACAGTCTTTTTCAAGACTAGACCCCCGCTCGCGATTCTGCCTGCTGTAGCACTATACAGCCCGAACGGGTTCCTTTCCTTTTCCCCGCCGATTGCCGTTTTCACGGCATAGGCATTCCCCCCCCTGCTCCTTGCTGTCCTGCAGCACAGGGGGGTTACAAATCCTATCCGGGGCCTCGCCTTTCGGCGAGTTCAACAAAAGTCCCGGGGCCGCCCCCCCCGGGCAAGAAGACCGAAGAAATGGAGCAAGAAGATGTTAGGGATATTGTCGGGTTCCTCCGGGATAGGTACCCGTCAATTAGGGCCGAGTACTTAGAGTATAGGGCCGCCCGTGGCAATCCCTCCCCCCCCGCGTCCGTCGCCGCGTATTTCAAACGTGCCTCGGAGGCACGCCGCGCGCCCCCCGCCGCCGCGTTAAGTTCGAGCGCACGTTCCGACGATGCAACTCATGAAGCGCCTAGCGCTACCCCCACCCCCGCGCCCGCGTCGACTACGTCATCGCGCGTCTCGTCCGTCGCGACCTCGATCGTTTCGAGTTCAGGCTCCGATACCGAATCGGAGATGGATTTCGAATCCGCGTCAAGCCCTCAGCCTGGAACTTCGGATGGGTTCCAAACCGTAACGCGCGGTAAAAAGCGTACTCGCGCCGTGGAGTCCCGGAGCTCCACGACGAAGCAGACAAAATCCGCGACCGCCTCCCGCCCGCAGGTAGTCGTGACACCGGAGTCGGACTCCGCTCGCCGCGTAACCCCGCCGCCGCGTCCTAAGCCCGCGCCCGCTCCTAAAGCAGCTGCCCCGCCCCCGCTGATTCTCCAGGAAAAAACTGCGTGGAACCGCGTTTCCCAGGCCCTTCAGGCAAATAAAATCAACTACACCCATGCGCGTAACGTCGCGCACTCGCGCAGGGGATTCAGATCAAGGTCGCAACGCCGGGCGACCATAGGGCCCTCTCAGCATACCTCCGAAAGGAGAACATAGGTTTCCACACCTATGCTCTTCAGGAGGACCGCGAGCTCCGTGTAGTAATACGCGGAGTACCGAAAGAGCTAGACATAGACTACGTTAAGGAGGACCTGATCGCTCAGGCACTCCCCATAGTTAGTGTGCATCGGATGCACAGCGGGCGGGGCAAGCAGCCCTACAACATGATACTCGTCGCGTTGGAGCCAACCCCGGAGGCCAAGAAAAAGATCTCATGCCTCTCGACAGTCTGCGGCCTATCCGGGGTCTCCATCGAAGCCCCCCATAAACGTGGCACTCCCGGGCAGTGCTACAGATGTCAGCTTTACGGCCACTCGGCTCGTAATTGCCACGCGCGCCCCCGCTGCGTAAAGTGCCTCGGCGACCACGCCACACTAGATTGCTCGCGTGTTAGGGAAACCGCGACCGAACCTCCAAGCTGTGTCCTATGCCTTAAGCAAGGGCACCCCGCGAACTACCGTGGATGTCCTAGGGCTCCGCGAAAACGTCCGACCCACCCAGCCCCCCGAACCGTCGGCCCAAAGACTTCGGCGCCTTCAGTGCCGAAACCCGCCTTCGTGCCGGCTGCAGTTCCCACGGTGTCGGCGTGGAAAAAACCGCTGCCGTATACGAAGGCGGGAACGGAAACCGCACCCCCGCCCCCGCTCGTGACACGCCCCGCGCCCCAGCCCCTGCTCGCACCTCGCCCCGCGCCCGCGTTCCGTCCCCCGCAACCCTCTGCCGTCAACGACTTCGCGCTCGTGCGTGACTTCGTCACCGCAGTCAACTTCGACCGTCTGCGATCGTTCGCAGACGCGATACGTAGGTCGGTAACCCCCGAACAGCGGCTCGCGGCCGCTTTCGATCACATGGACGTCTACGAGTCGTACGTTATAAAATCTTTACCGATAATCAATGGCGCAAAAAGGTAGAGAAAAACCGTATTCCCTTACGTTAGCATTCTATAATGCTAACGGACTCGCGCGGCAACGCGATCAAATTTTTGAATTCCTCCGCGATAATCTTGTAGATATTCTATTAGTGCAGGAAACCTGTCTGAAGCCCTCGCGTCGCGACCCGAAAGTCGCGAACTACGTCATGGTTAGGAATGACAGACTCACCGCCTCCAAAGGCGGGACTGCCATTTACTATAGACGGGCCCTGCACGTTGTCCCTCTCGATACTCCCTCGCTCTTACATATCGAGGCGTCAGTGTGCCGTATCTCGCTGACGGGACACCAGCTGATCGTCATCGCATCCGTTTATCTCCCCCCGGACAAGCCCCTTCTGAGCAGTGACATCGAGTCACTGTTCGGCATGGGAGACTCTGTCATCCTGGCAGGCGATCTAAATTGCCACCACACTAGGTGGAACTGCCATCGTACAAACGTCAACGGTAGGCGTCTCGACGCGTTTATAGACGACCTCACCTTTGAAATAGTCGGTCCCCCAACTCCAACATGTTATCCGTATAACATCGCGCTCCGTCCGAGCACTATAGACCTGGCATTGCTTAGGAACGTAACTCTGCGCTTACGTTCCATCGAAGCAATGTCAGAGCTCGACTCAGACCACCGACCTGTCGTTATGCAGCTCGGTCGCCCTCACAACCCAGTCACTGTTACGAGGACCATGGTGGATTGGAATAAGCTGGGCACGTGCCTAGCCGACGCCGCTCCGCCAATCCTCCCTTGCGGCCCGGATTCGAATCCATCCCCCGAGGACACCGTCGAATCCATAAACATCATTACCGATCACATCTCTTCCGCGATCATTAGATCTTCAAAAGAAGTCGATGTGGAGGACAGCTTCCACCGCATCAGACTGTCCCCCGATCTTAGGAATCTCTTAAGAGTTAGGAACGCGGCAATCCGGGCCTACGATCGTCTTCCCACGCATTCAAACCGGATTCGGATGCGTCGTCTACAACGCGAAGTCCACTCCCGCTTAAGCGACGCGCGTAACGATAATTGGCATAGTTATTTAGAACAACTCGCGCCCTCCCACCAAGCATACTGGCGACTAGCTAGGACTCTCAAATCCGAAACTACCGCTACTATGCCTCCCCTCGTACGCCCTTCAGGCCAACCACCGGCATTCGATGACGATGACAAGGCTGAGCTGCTGGCCGATGCACTGCAAGAGCAGTGCACCACCAGCACTCAACACGCGGACCCCGAACACACCGAGTTAGTCGACAGGGAGGTCGATCGCAGAGCTTCCCTGCCGCCCTCGGACGCGTTACCCCCCATTACCACTGACGAAGTTAGAGACGCGATCCACAACCTCCAACCTAGGAAGGCACCCGGCTCCGACGGCATCCACAACCGCGCGCTAAAACTCTTGCCAGTCCAACTGATAGCAATGTTGGCTACAATTTTAAATGCCGCTATGACGCACTGCATCTTTCCCGCGGTGTGGAAAGAAGCGGACGTTATCGGTATACATAAGCCGGGCAAACCGACAAACGAAACTTCCAGTTATCGTCCGATTAGTCTCCTCTCGACGATAGGAAAAATTTACGAACGGCTCCTTAGGAAACGCCTCTGGGATTTTGTTACCGCGAACAAAATTCTCATAGACGAACAGTTCGGATTCCGCTCTAAACACTCGTGCGTACAACAAGTGCACCGCCTCACGGAGCACATTCTGATAGGACTAAATAGGCGTAAACAAATCCCGACCGGCGCCCTCTTCTTCGACATCGCGAAAGCGTTCGACAAAGTCTGGCACAACGGTTTAATTTATAAACTGTACAACATGGGAGTGCCAGACAGACTCGTGCTCATCATACGAGACTTCTTGTCGAACCGTTCGTTTCGATATCGAGTAGAGGGAACTCGTTCTCGTCCCCGTCAACTGACCGCCGGAGTCCCGCAAGGCTCCGCGCTCTCCCCGTTATTATTTAGTTTGTATATCAATGATATACCCCGGTCTCCGGAGACCCATCTAGCGCTCTTCGCCGATGACACGGCTATCTACTACTCGTGTAGGAAGATGTCGCTGCTTCATCGGCGACTCCAGATCGCAGTAGCCACCATGGGACAGTGGTTCCGGAAGTGGCGAATAGACATTAACCCCACGAAAAGCGCAGCGGTGCTCTTCAAAAGGGGTCGCCCTCCGAACATCACTTCGAGCATCCCACTCCGTAGTAGGCGCGCAAACACCTCCGCCGTTAGTCCCATCACTCTCTTTGGCCAGCCCATTCCGTGGGTCTCGAAGGTCAAATATCTAGGCGTCACCCTCGACAGAGGGATGACATTCCGTCCCCATATAAAAACGGTACGCGACCGCGCCGCGTTTATTCTAGGACGACTCTATCCAATGCTTTGTAGTCGAAGCAAACTGTCCCTCCGTAATAAGGTAACTCTCTACAAAACTTGTATACGCCCCGTCATGACGTATGCAAGCGTAGTGTTCGCTCACGCAGCCCGCACCCACTTGAAATCCCTTCAGGTTATTCAATCACGATTCTGCAGGATAGCCGTCGGAGCGCCTTGGTTCCTTAGGAATGTGGATCTCCACGACGACCTGGAGCTCGACTCTTTTAGTAAGTATCTACAGTCGGCATCGCTGCGCCATTTTGAGAAGGCGGCACGACATGAGAACCCTCTCATCGTAGCCGCTGGAAATTACATACCCGACCCAGTAGACCGAATGGTAAACCGTCGACGTCGCCCAAAGCACGTCATTATGGATCCTCCTGATCCATTAACGGTGCTTTTAGGCACCACAAGCACCGGTCACCGTCCTCGTCGAACCCGTCGCTTGCGACGAAGGGCTCGACGAGCGAACTAACCCATAGACACAGCCCACTGAGTTTCTCGCCGGATCTTCTCAGTGGGTCGCGTTTCCGATCCGGTGGTAGATTCTGCGAAGCACTGCTCTTGCTAGGGTCAGTGTTAGCAACTCTCCGGTTGAGCCCCGCGAGCTCACCTACTAACGTTAGGGTGAAGCTGAAATAGCCTCTCAAGGCTATCAGCATAGGTAGGGAAAAAAAAAAAAAAAAAACATATGAAATATAACAATAACGTTTAAAACATCGAACATTTGTAAGTGAGTGTGTGTATTAAAGTGAGTTAGTAAAATCCAGACTTATCATTGGAAAACAACTACTGCATCCCAGCTCTGTGCTCCCACAAAGACAAAAGTACCAGCATAAGAGTTGATTACTGTGATGGACTATTAACTATCTCCAAGTGAATTTAATCTGAATCAATAAGAAAGCTATTGTTTTTTTTTTTCATAAATTCACAGGGTTTTCCAAGAGATGCTGTATGCCCACAATATCGTTAAAGCTGAATTTGTGAAATGACTTTTTTTAAACAACCGACGAAGTCAACTATAGTTTTACCTCATTACCGAACTCCACAAACACGTGAATTCTTCCGCCCACCTTAAGAAAACAGGTTTTAGGGTTATACCGTACATCCCCCTTAAAATTTGATCGCTACACTCTAGAAATAGGTAAATCATCAGTAAAAAAAAAAAAAAACTAATCCCGCGCACACAAAACCCTTTTTTACCAGTCAAAATATTAAGCAAGTGACAATTAAGTTCTGTTACTTTGTAAAATTTATACATTTTATCAAATGTAAAATTTTACGTCAATCGTCGTAATAGTGTCTTCTTTTTCATCGAATGCCATCTTGTGAAGAAAATCATCATTAAGGCAACTTGAATCATATTTAGAACACATTTATATAAAGATCTAATATTTGAATGTTTCTAAATCATTGGCGCAGATTTAACAACTTAACCAAATAATAGAAGGAAAACCCGCTGTGACTATCGCTAATTGTATGAGGAAAATCAATTTCCTGAAACTGTAGCATTTTTTTTGTTTCCCTTGTAGGCAGATGAGCATACGGCCCACTTGATGGTAAGTGGTTACCGTCGCCCATGGACTTCAACAACGCCAAGAGTAGAGCCAAGCTGCTGCCTACCGTAACGTAAAAATTTGTCATAAAATAAAATATATTTGACAGGTGCCGTAATCCCTCTGATTTTTTTTTCCGAACGATAACCGAGCGAGGTCGTTTTCAAGAAAAGTTTGCATATCGAGTTCCGAACAATAACATTCGGACCGTTGGTGTATCGAGCTATTTCACCCGCTCTGTGAAAATCTTACCTTTATCGAATCATCAAAAAAAAGTTATTCACGCACAACTATCTTGTCATACGTTGTTCGGACCATATTTTAGCCTATTTACTATTCTGATGTATAAACTATTACATTGTAAATGTTCAATAAAGTACCGCAAGTACTTTTTACGTTGAAGCTAACAAACATGCATCGTACCTCACAGTCCTTCGCATTGTGAAGAACGTTGTCAACATCTTCCGCAAAATACCTTTATTCCTCTATTTTATTTTTGCATTTTTGAGTCTATTTTGAGTCCAGTTATAATAGACGTCACTATTTGAATGTCATGGCTTAATTTAACATACATGTGACTTTTTCCGAATCTACGCTAACAGATAACAAAATTAATTAGACACACCCACCACTTATAAATACTCATTACAAATACGATAACGCACTCAGTTGATATACGCATAATAGCCACGTACGTATCATATTATCTAATCTATGAGAATTGTCTATACAACCTGTCGTCGGCAAGACGAATAATAAATAGGAGGCACCGTAAATCCATTAGATGTATATAAATTGTTTGCATAGGATCATGTTTCATAGCAATCTGGCGCGCCTTGCAGACGTATACTCACAATTCACATACAATATGTAAACAATAGACACGTTTTAAGACGGTCTTATCGTGTTTTCTGAAAAATTTATAACATTAATTTTTCATGGAATTTTATTTTAATATTTTAGGGTCGTTTTAGCGTACGTTTTGCAACAAGACAAGGCTTTTGTTATGAAATAAACGAAAGAGCCTTCCTAAGTTTTAAAAAAATATCTTGTTCTTTGTTAACGATAATTAGGAGCCCGTTAACAATGTACCGCTATTGTAATAGGAAATAAACTCCTAAGAAACTTTTATTCGATCATTCGTTTCATAATATTCAAAGGACATGTATAATATTTTATGAAAAGAAATGAAGATAATGCGAACGAGTGTAGTGACGCGCAGTTGACATGCAAAGCTGGAGGCTTTGGTCTGTGACGCGGCCCGATATGAGTGGAGGCGATAACGACATCGGCTCAGCGCTTTCAGAAACGTTTACCGCGTCTGCAACTTAATTGTCGTACTGTTGTACTATCATCGTACTTTATATATTAATACGTGAAGCAAAAACTTTGTATCCCTTTTTACGAAAATTGCGCGGACGGTGGAATATGAAATTTTCCACACTTATAGAGAATATAGAGAAGAAGTGCACAATGCTAAAATTTTTTTTAAATAATGCATAAAATATACATTAAATCAATAAAGAAAACATTACACACACTACATACCATGTATTTGACGCACTCACACATACATACTATTTATTGTCAATCTTTTGTTCTTGACGTCTGTGGTCAAATTGAGAATAGATTAAATATTGTTTGTCTTTATTAATATTTTTATAGAGTAGCCTTGGCGAAATTTGTGATTATAGAAGTATAAAATACAATCATAATAGTGTACAAACTTACAGTTCCAATTAATTATAGTCGAATTTCGACTACTGCGGGACCTCTAGTTGTATTTTATTATTTGTGAGAAAAAAACAAACAAACATGTAATTTATATTAAAATAATTTATACTAAATTATTTGCGTCTAATTTAAAAGTCACGTCTGTAATGACATTACCAACATCAAAAGTATTATATATTTACTGTATTTATTTCAATTCGGTCTGGTTTTGTTTTAGGTTTAATAATCGAATTTATTTCACTCTTTTAGTTTTTTATTTATTAAAAAAAGAAATCGCATACGTCATATTGAAGTAATATACTTAAATTTACCTAATAGATCATCTAGCTTAAAACGACTAGATTTTTTTGAAAAAGCAAATTCCAGAGTTATATTAGATACCAAAAACCCAGCCCGCCATAGTTACTGAGCTAATTTGGAAAACTCCTAAATATTTTCAAGATCTATTAATCATGTCTGCTTAAAAATGTGTAAAAATTAATTCATCATTCATTCGTTACAAGCGCGGATACAATATCCAAAAATTTTAAAAGTTAGTTATTTCCATTTGAAATAAAATGCGCGTATAATTGACGAATCGTCAAACGAAAGTAAAACTGAAAATAAACCGACAATCTCCTAAGAAGCATAACGCAGTCGTATGTCTACGTACATTTATTATAATATACAACATCACATCACCTGTCGTCTCACAGGAACGTATCAAATAATCCAATTGTCGCAGCTCCGACGGTTTTGAATTAACAATGAGAATTTTCGTGCTGCCTCCAAGAAAATAATAAAAGTTCATACAGAAATATTGTTTCGTCAAATTATGTATCTCGCACACATTATGTTCTCGTTTTCGTATTCGCCCGTTTCCCGTTCTGTTGCTTATTCAAAAAGGTAAAAGAGTGAAAAACACGAAACTGCTTTTATCAAGTGCGAGATGCTCAAAGTAAAATATTCATCGAAATTGCACTCCGTATTGAAATACGAATGTAATTTTAGTTTTTCTTTTTTTTTTTTTGTTTGCTTCTTTACACTTTGATCGGCGTTTCATTGTTGACAGAGTTGAAGTCGGGACTTGATGATTGAAAAATTTCTAGCAAGAAGCTACTATTTCACACAAGAATACATTTCATAAAATGCATGAAATGTATTCTTGTTAGATTCTTACAGAAGTAGATTATTTTTGGAACGAAGTTCCTTATGGGACGATGCGGAGGGGTACCCTAACCTGGAAAAAACGTCCGTAACGTAAGATTTTTATTAGTAATACACACAGTGTACGACTTAACTTTGTAATAACGTACAAAAAATATCATATTTTTTTATCGTTCATTAACCACGATTTCAGACCGTTCGTTTGCGCAATACACCAATTCTTATGGAAACAACGGTGAATGAGGTGTACCACAATAAGTTCGCACGTTACCAAATAACCGTGGGTTGTTACGAAACCTCCAGTTTTATTTTCTTTATACCTCGAATAGAACTCAAAATTAATATTTTTATAATAAGGAACTTCGTTCCTATCCGGTGCCCCACGACACCACACATCTTTTTTTTTCATAAAATGCGTACATGAGTTTCGAGAATCGATTAGTAGTGAAACGTAGTATTTCTGATTTTTGTAATTTGTTTATAGATCGCCACGGAAGGTCTGGCTCCTTGGATGAAGCAGCTGAAGACAGCAGCAACGGAGGCAGCACGCCCAAGAAGAAAACTGTTATTGAAGAACAATGGGAAAGATCGGGAGGCTTCGAACTTACCTCAGTCGAGCAGGAAACATACGAAAAGTACTTCTACGGCACAGAACATTGGAACTATTTTACTAATGACGAGGATCTCGGACCCGTCATACTTTCTATTAAACAGGAGACACTCAACTCTAGAGATCAGTTCAGGTAAGACTTAAATCTAATTTTTATTTATTTATTGCATAGATGGGTGAGCGAGCTCACAGCCCACTTGGTGTTAAGTGTTTACCAGAGCCCATACACATCTACTACGCAAATTCCGCCACCCACCTTGAGATATGAGTTCTAAGGTCTCAGTATAGTTACAACGGCTGCCCCGCCCTCCAAACCGGAACGCATTACTGCTTCACGGTAGAAATAAGCAGGGTTATGGTACCTACCCATACGGACTCACAAGAAGTCGTACCACCAGTAAGTACGTTTAATTTTTATTACACGATGTTATTCCTTCACCGCGGAAGTCAATCGTGAACATTTGTTAAGTACGTATTTCATTAGAAAAATTGGTAACCGCCTGCGGGATTCGAACACCGTTGCATCACAAGATACGAATGCATCGGACGTCTTATCCTTTAGGCCACGACGACTTCAAATTTAGTTCGATTTCTTTAAGCAAGTTCCTTGATTGTTTCTAAGTTTACAACAAATTAATGATTATCCATGATGTAATGACCCACCTTTGAATTAAGTTTTAATTCAATTAAAGCAAATTAGATCCTAATTACTTTTATGGGGATTCCCATAATTATGGGGACTAGTGGTCGCTCATTAGTCGAAATTTGACCATAATTATTAATTTAAATTATGTATAAATTTGAACAGTATTATGGTTCTATTGTCAAAAACTTTTCTTCTATAATTACAGATTTCGCCAAGGCTACACCTTAGAAAAATAATATTTAAGGCAAACAATATTAATCTATTCTCAATTTGATCACAGACTTTAATAATTAACAAAAGAGTATAGACAAATGCGCGTCTGTGTCAAATACATGGTAGTGTGTGTAATGTTTCCTTAGTATTGATTTAATGTATTTTTTATACATAATTAAAAAATAATATTAGCATTCTGTACTCCTTCTCTATATTATCTTTAAGTGTGGGAAACTTCACACTCCTCCGTCCGTACCATTTTCGTAGAAAGGCTACAAGGTTTTTGCTTCATGTATTAATATATAGATGAACTCATATCGAATAGCCGACTTAACTTAATAGGTATATGCATATATATAATAGGAGCAATACACCGGTGTTCTAATCTCAGACGGGTACCAATTTTTCTAATGAAATATGTACTCAACAAATGTTCACGATTGACTTCCACAGTGAAGGAATAACATCGTGTTATAAAAATCAAACCCGTAAAATTATAATTTGCGTAATTACTGGTGGTAGAACCTCTTGTGAGTCCGCACGGGTAGGTACCACTACCCCGCTTATTCTTGCCGTGAAGCAGTAATGCGTTTCGGTTTGAAGGGTGGGGCAGCCGTTGTAACTATACTGAGACCTTAGAACTCATATCTCAAGGTGTGTGGCGCATTTTACGTTGTAGATGTCTATGGGCTCCAGTAACCACTTAACACCAGGTGGGCTGTGAGCTCGTCCACCCATCTAAGCAATAAAAATAAAAAAAACCGAAAACCAAAAAGTCAAAGAAATGTTCGTAGTTACAATTTTAAGAAAACTAACAATCGAAGCGGCGGCTGTTTTGCGGTAGGTATATATTTAATTTCAAATTTTCCACTTACTAATCAGAATACGTCAGCAACCAACTTAATAAAGCCCGTCACCTGTCTAGCCAAACAGTCAGCAATGGAATTTAATCAAGTAAAATATTGTGAAACTGACGATATTGCACCCGGGCTAGTTCAAGTAAAATATGAAATTCCTATTCGAATAACTCAACGTCCGTGCTAAGTTTATAGGGAGAGTTATTTTAATCTAGAAAAGACGTCAAAAGGCATTCTTATATCGCTTGGTGGAGCCGACGCATTATTAATACACAAATCGAAGTTTATATTCATACTAGGAATTTCCTAGATTTAAAAATAAAACAATAAATAGCATAATCAGTACAGACCTGCGAAATATATAGATTTTTTTGTCATTTTACATTAATCAGGACATTTGCTGACATTTCAGTTTTTTTAAAACTCTTGCTTATTTCTCTTATATACAGAATTGATAATTTGAAGTTTTGATGAGCTGCATGTGACTAGGATATGTAGTGCAAGGTAGAGAAGGAAGAGGTCGACTGAAGAAGACATGGATGGAATGTGTGAATGACGATATGAGAGAGAGAGAGGAGTGAGTGTTGAGATGACGGCTGATAGAAGAGAATGGAAGAGAAAAATTAGCTGTGCCGACCCCACCTAGTGGGATAAGGTGAAGAAGAAGAAGAGATAACTTGAAGTTTTATAAAAAAAAAATGTTTGGTGTCGTGGGACACCGGATAGGAACGAAGTTTCTTATTATAAAAATATTAATTTTAAGTTCTATTCGGGGTATAAAGAAAATAATTATTCAGGTATACATATTTTGATTTAAAAAAAACTACTTTACAAAGCTATCAACTTTATTTTATTCACAATGTTTTATAAAAATATATAATAATAATATACAAAGAAACAGCCATTTATATGAATAATAATAAAACCGTCATCAAGTAGACTATACATTAGACACACTATAGCCATCATACTAAGACTATACATAAATAATAAAAATCTTACGTTACGGACGTTTTTTCCCGGATAGGGTATCCCTCTGCATTGTCCCATAAGGAGCTTCGTTCCAAAAATTTTTTTTTTTTAATTCACTCCTGTATCAGTTAAAACGAACAAACCAGGACTGAGCTCAGATGTCAGTCGCACTACAAGCAACAAAATTAAAATTAACGACACTTTCGACGTCCGCGTTTAATTGGGACAACAGTGTTATCTCTTCGCGGGGTGCATTTTAATTAAAAACGGCAAGCCATTGTAAAACAGAATGGGCCTTTGTGAAGCGTTAGTAGGTTCTATAATTAACTGGCCAGTTACGGGCCTCTGCGACCTCGTACTGTTTACCTTCGCGACCCTATCGTAAACTAAGAATAGTATTAACATAACGTAGTAACTGCTAAAAGCGTTATTGCAAAATTTCATGTAAATTTTCATAATTTCGGTCGAGTCGGAAAAGAAACTTAGCATTAAACCTAATTTGTAATTTGTCAAAACGAAGTATACAATATGTTCAGGTCAATTTATTTCGGATTATTTTTCTAATTCTGAAGATGCTTGGTAAAGTTATTTTTTTTTTTATTGTTTAGATATGTGGACAAGCTCCCAGCCCACCTGGTATTAAGTGGTTACTGGAGCCCATAGACATCTACAACGTAAATGCGCCACACACCTTGAGATATAAGTTCTAAGGTCTCAGTATAGTTACAACGGCTGCCCCACCCTTCAAACCGAAACGCATTACTGCTTCACGGCAGAAATAGGCGGAGTGATGGTACCTACCCGTGCGGACTCACAAGAGGTCCTACCACCAGTAATCTATTGATATATTGATTTGAGGAAATAAGCAGCCTAAAAACATTCATTATTACCTACAACTCGATTCATCCCTGTCCTCCCTCCCTGTTTGAAATTAATAAGTAACATGATTTTTGGGATTTACTCATTTCATTTAAATCTTGATGAGCAGTAATATCGACCGATCACAAAAAAGCTTTTTGCTTTTATTTAAATAGAATCCTCACTTCACTTCGACATCATCACGTAAGACTAATTATCAAACTGTGTTGTACTGAACTGTTACACTCCACCTGGTGATTAGTTTAGTAAATATGTATTTAAAATTCATATTTTACGACAAATTGAGTTAGTGAAGCAAAATTTAACACGAAATTAATACATTACCCATTATATTAATCACATATATATAATTGAATATATAATTAAATATACAATTTCGAAAAGGGCACATCTCTGAAAATGTAAAATGTTCAGGAAATGAAAAAAAACTGATTATTTGCTAAAACAGTGTAAAATTTAAAATATTAATTTTTGAGATAGATTTTAGTGTTAATTAGCAATTGAAAATTACTGGAATTATTATAAAATGGGTGTAGGTAAACCTCAAAAGTACATGTAGGTATATGAAAAAACGTATTTTACAAAATATGCGACATGTGCCCTTTTCGAAATTGCATATTCAATTAATATAGGGCTAAAAATGTTATTTTAGAGTAATTTGTGCTAAGTATGTGTGGATGTAGATTTTATTGCATTGTGTTAAATTAATTCTGCTTTTGGACGTTGGTTGTTGAGCGAAAGGAGGTTTTAGTCGGTTCGACTCCGACATGCTCCGCCCGCCGTCCTCAGTGGAGGGCGGAAGTCCGGCGATTTCCTCCTGACCAAAAAAAAAAAAAAGGACTAAAATTAAAATAAATATTCATAACTTTACAATAATAATAAGAGCAAATGTTCGCGATTGGCTTCCACGGTGAAGGAATAACATCGTGTAATAAAAATGGAGCCCGCAAAATTATAATTTGCGTAATTACTGTTGGTAGGACCTCTTGTGAGTCCGCACGGGTAGGTACCACCGCCCCGCCTATTTCTGCCGTGAAGCAGTAATGCGTTTCGGTTTGAAGGGTGGGGCAGCCGTTGTGACTATACTGAGACCTTAGAACTATATCTCAAGGTGTGTGGCGCATTTACGTTGTAGATGTCTATGGGCTCCAGTAACCGCTTAACACCAGGTGGGCTGTGAGCTCGTCCACACAGCTGAGCAATAAAAAAAAATAAATAAAAAAAATAGAAACGATAATAATTCACGGTAATCGGCATAATTCATGTCTTTATTTAACATATTGTTGCTTCATCAAATAATAGAGAGAGAGTCTCTATTATTTTTTAATCTGTTTGAATGAATTTCATTTTTATAATTATCGGAATCACAATTAATATCCCATTATAATTAAAACGACTAGTGTTTATTATTCGCCTTAGTATTAATTATGCCTATGACTCGCGGAAGCCAAATAAAATACTATTTTCTGATTGTTTTTCATTTATCGTTCAGAATTTCCGTAGCACCTGATATAGGTCATTGGTAATAGACAGACGCTTGATGAGACTTAGCATTTTTGATGTCCCCATATATAATTTTATATATAAAAGACTATCAATTGAATACAACCACCTATGAATAAAGTATACATGATTTGAATAATTTAAGAAGTATAATACTTAACTCCTTTAAAGGTACCACCCCGCCTATTTCTGCCGTGAAGCAGTAATGCATTTCGGTTTGAAAGGCGGGGCAGCTGTTGTAACTATACTGAGATCTTAGAACTTAACTAGTCAGGTCATAAGTATTGTCACACAGTAAAAACTTTTCTTTTAGAATGCTGGCCACAAAAAAGTTTTTTGAATTCGAATTTCGAATTGTTCATGAAAATAAAAATGTATACTTTTAGAATTTTACTCATTTTTAAATATGGAGTGGACGCTTAAAGAAGACTGTGTTGCAGTTATTGCGTTGCATCGTTGCGGTTACGCGCCAATTCAAATTTTTAACATACTGAAAATTTTGAATGTAACCAAAAGATTCGTTTATCGTACCATCAAACGATACAATGAAGACTCTAGTGTAGATGACAGGTCAAGAAGTGGTCGCCCTCGGTCTGTTAGGACTCCAGCAGTGATAAAAGCTGTGAAGGCGCGAATTCAAAGAAATCCCAAACGTAAGCAGAAACTGTAGGCCCTTCAGATGGGGTTAAGCAGAACCACGGTGAAAAGGGTGTTAAATGAAGACTTAGGGCTTCGGGCACATCGAAGAAAAACAGGACATCGTTTGAATGCTCGTCTAATGGACCTGAGACTGAAGAGATGCCGCGCTTTGTTGAAGCGGTACGCGGGAAAAAATATCGGGAAATTCTTTTTTCGGATGAAACAATTTTTACCGTAGAAGAGAGCTACAACAAACAAAATGATAAGGTGTACGCACACAGTAGTGAAGAAGCGAGCAACCGTATTCCGCGTGTCCAACGAGGTCATTTTCCATCCTCGCTCATGGTATGGTTGGGAGTTTCTTATTGGGGCTTAACAGAGGTACATTTTTGTGAGAAAGGTGTAAAAACGAATGCAGTTGTGTATCAAAATACAGTCCTGACGAACCTTGTGGAACCTGTTTCTCATACCATGTTCAATAACAGGCACTGGGTATTCCAACAAGATTCGGCGCCAGCTCATAGAGCGAAGAGCACACAAGACTGGCTGGCGGCGCGTGAAATCGACTTCATCCGGCACGAAGACTGGCCCTCCTCCAGTCCAGATTTGAATCCGTTAGATTACAAGATATGGCAACACTTGGAGGAAAAGGCGTGCTCAAAGCCTCATCCCAATTTGGAGTCACTCAAGACATCCTTGATTAAGGCAGCCGCCGATATTGACATGGACCTCGTTCGTGCTGCGATAGACGACTGGCCGCGCAGATTGAAGGCCTGTATTCAAAATCACGGAGGTCATTTTGAATAAACTTTAGTGTCATAAAAATCTATGTTTTGTTAAGTTCATTTTGGTATATGAATGGTTACATAATGAATAAACTTGTTTCAATTATTTTACATTAAACATGTGACAGAATTTATGACCTGACTAGGTATATCTCAAGGTGGTTGGCGCATTTACGTTGTAGATCTCTATGGGCTCCACTCCATGGTAACCACTTAACACCAGGTGTGCTGTGAGCTCATCAACCAACCTAAGCAATAAAAAAAATTGTCCCTTTAATGATAATTGCACTTAAAGAGTAAACTCCAGTCGCGTTTCGAAGCTGACACGCACTTTACTTAAGGCATTTTTCTCAGAAAATAATTCTATAGATATTACTATTACTTTAAATTTATTTGATGAAAGTGGTACGAAAGGGGTGAAAGTGGTTTTATAGCTAAGATAAGACAGCCCACATAATATTGAGTGGTTGCCGAGTCGAAAGATACCACGATGCGAATGTCATTGACCAACTTGAATCAAAAGATTGAAGCCTTAATTACTTTAGAACAATCACCGTTCTCCTGAACGCGTGTGGGCTTTCAACTTGCTCAACCAGTACTTTTGATAGTAACTGTGGGACAAATACTTTTAAAGTCATGTATTAATGTAATTTTATTTGAATCTTATACATCAACCAGCTTTCCACCCGCATGAACTACACTTTATAGAGCGCGCTCAGCAGTGGGAAGAATTTAGTCTATATTATTTCCGAAAATTCAAACTATTTCCATATTAAGTTTCTACAAAATCAATTCAGTAGTTTGTTTGGGCGTGAAAACGTAAAAAAAAAACAGATTTATTTTCGTATATAATATTATTAGTGTGACTACGAAATAAGAAATGCACAAGAGATATTCAAAAGTTCTCGTTTCAAGCAATCCTTATTATATTGTAAAATGAACTTCACCAATAAAATGTGTTATTTCAAACTAAATTCAACTCGCAAATTTTGCAAAGGCAACGACACTTCAAAAATGCGAGGAAAGCATTTTCGTGAACAAATATTTCTGTTACAAGCCGCCTCTCGAACAAAGCAATTTCTACAAAGATTTATAATCACATTCTTAACTTTGAAATATGAGGTCGGTTCCATAATTTTAAATAATATTAGGGACAGACCGAGACCTCATTATTCAGTCCGAAACCCGAGGTTTCAACCGACATTCTTCATATCTATATTTTACATATTTTTGCTTCGCCTCTCTCTAATATTTCTTAATCTGTTTTAAGTAAGTTATTAAGAAACTTTCAGAAACATAAATGTCATCGCTTTGTTTTTATTTATTAATAGTCCGGTTCTTTTTATTGCTTATATAGGTGGACGAGCTCACAGCCCACCACAGCGTAATTGCGCCACCCACCTTGAGACATAAGTTCTAAAAGGTTTCAAGTATTGTTACAACGGCAGAAATAGCCAGGGCGGTGGTACCTACCCGTGCGGGCTCACAAGAGGTCCTGCCACTAGTAATTACGCAAATTACAATTTTGCGGGTTTGATTTTTATTACATGATGTTATTCCTTCACCGTGGAAGTCAATTGTGAACATTTGTTGAGTATATATTTCATTAGAAAAATTGGTACCCGCCTGGAATTCGGTGCATCGCTCAACACGAATGCACCGGACCTGTTATCATTTAGGCCACGACGACGACATAAGGCTGTAACATGACTTCTTTAAGCGATGTGTGAAAACAGCCCTCACTAGCAGAGAGACGCCAGATGGAGACTAGAATTTCCGATGCCCATAGACGATGGTGAGCACTTCAGATCGTATGGACCGTATAGCGATAGGCCACAGCCATTACTTACAATAAGAAGCATAATTTCTATAAATATTTATTTCGGCATATTACATTATAATATTCGGAATCAACACTCGATCAAAACCACACACCTACATCACAACCCTAATACATCATTCAGCCTTCATACCATGTGCAGTAAGCATTGCTTTAGTGATTAGATACGAAGAAAATGTGAGAAAACTATTGGATTATCGGAGTGACCTATTTTTACAAGTGTGTCATCAACATTGCGACTTGACTTATATCTATCTATCTATATATATAAAAATGAATCGCTGTTCGTTAGTCTCGCTAAAACTCGAGAACTGCTGAACCGATTTGGCTAATTTAGATCTTGAATTATATTATTTGTGGAAGTCCAGAAAAGGTTTAAAAGGTACATAAATATGAAAATGCTCGGAATTAAATAAAAATATTATAACAATTTTGTTTTCCCTTTGATGTGTCCTCCGTCGAACGGATTCTCCTATAATGGAGAGCACCGCGTAGATCGTATATGGAATCATAATATTGGCTTCATTGCACCGGTTTTAGCGGTAGGCAGCGGCTTGGCTCTACCCCTGGCATTGCTGAAGTCCATGGGCGACGGTAACTACTCACCATCAGGTGGGCCGTATGCCCGTCTGTCTACAAAGGCAATAAAAATAAATAAAAATAACCCCGAATACAGTAATGTGTCGCGGTTTGTAAGATAAGACTAAGGCAAGGCTTTCATAGAATTAATCCTTGGTCATCATCTCGGTAATAATGAATCTTTGACCAGTATACCACCCTGCCTATTTTTACCGTGAAGCAGTAATGCGTTTCGGTTTAAAGGGCGGGGCAGCCGTTGTAACTATACTGAGACCTTAGTACTCGTACCTCAAGGTGGATGACAACATTTACGTTGTAGACATTTATGGGCTCCGGTAACCATTTCACACCAAGTGGGCTGTAAGCTCGTCCACCCATTCATGCAATAAAGAAAAGAAAAAAGTTTCTGTAACAATGAGGATATTGCGTGTTTGAGGACCGTTTGGACAGGGCCTTGACAGTAGTGTACCTTGAAAGTTGTGTCGGGTATGTACTTCAAAAGCTAAGCGTATTTATGAAGGGACCACAGCATAGAGCTGAAATAGAATGCCAATGATTCCAAAATAATAATATGGTCTCGATGCTCAATCCGATTCTGTTAATTCATTTCAATTAACTAACGCGAAATTGCTCCGAGGTGAATTGCGGGTCGCATAGAGGGCAAGCGTGCCGTGGGCAGAACACCAGCCAGATGGTCAGATCTAGCAAGAGAAGCACTTGGTGGTAGTCTGTACCATGCAGTCCATGCCACCCATTATCGAATACAGTGGAAGAACGTCACATGTGGTCGCGATCCTCAACAGTGAGGGAACGATATAGAAGAAGAGAAAAAGGCAGCACGTGGTACGAACCAGTACCAGTACTCACAATGTCCTTCCAATAATTACAAGTTATACTCATATTACATAATAATACGAAGCTCTGGATTAATGACGAGATAAACACGATCAGCACTTTGTAATTAAATTACAAGTCGTTGCGCTACAACATCCCGTTATTAATATCCAATAACGAAATTACCCGAAATTCTGCTACCCATGCGCGTAACCCTTTATCAGTGAGAGTGCGTAATTATTGTGGAGCTAGAAAATGTTTCCAATTCAAAATGAAGACGGTCATTTCCATCTTAGATTAAAAGTGAATATATTATTTACTATATATATATTATTACTGGTGGTAAGACCTCTTGTGAGTCCGCGCGGGTGGGTACCACCACTCTGTCTATTTCTGCCGTGAAGCAGTAATGCGTTTCGGTTTGAAGGGTGGGGCAGCCGTTGTAACTGTAACTATACTTGAGATCTTAGAACTTATATCTCAAGGTGGGTGGCGCATTAACGTTGTGAATGTCTATCGTTCATTCGTGGAGCTCGTCCACGCATCTAGCCATAAAAAAAATATTCTTGCTAAGTAAAATAGAAGCGATACTTGTAGAGCCTTGTCAAATTGACACATTTCCTTCAAACTGTACCCAGTTCAACCTCGCTGTATTTTCGTTTGAATGCCTCCAAATAATATATTAAACATCGTTCACGAATTTATATCCCGTGAAATTTGGAAACATTTCATTTTCGTCTCACAATTCTTTAACAAAACTCAATATTCATAGTTTATACACGTGACAAGAACACGATATGTACCCCGCTTTAAAAGTCAAGCAATCAATTCCATTATCGATGCTACGCGGGTCGAGTGATGAAAAACTGGTAATTTTAGAAAATTTCCAAATCGTATAATTATGATATTGAGAATGAATATACCAACAGGTCAACAAAGCATGTGACTGCGATTGAAGAAATTAAAAAAAAAACCCTTAAAATACAGAATTACACTGTTACACTACCGCACTTATTTATCCATCAAAATCTAACAAAGAAAAATGCGTAAGAACTAAATAGAACTGTACCTTTCCATCGAAAATAACGGTTCCAATCGATTTGTTTAGGCACGTGTTTTTTACGAAATTCTGCTTATAACAAAGCTGTATTTCCACACATATGACGCGTTATGGCGTCAAATCAAGATATTTAGCTACACTGTTAAGTATTTCTAAAGTGTTCTCATCAATATAAATTCAATGCTTTATTTACAAAAAAAGGAACAGCAGAAGACATACTTCGGTAATTTATTTTGCTATAGCCAGGTTAGATTTAATTTCCATAGTAGCCGGCTACTACTACTACTACTCACTCTCCACCAGATGGGGCGTTTTCTATTGCACCATCAACAGCAACGGATAAAACAGGAAAAGCAGACTCCTCAAATATTTTACTGGTGGTAGGACCTCTTGTGAGTCCGCACGGGTGGGTACCACCACCACCCTGCCTATTTCTGCCGTAATGCGTTTCGGTTTGAATGGTGGGGCAGCCGTTGTAACTATACTTGAGACCTTAGAACTTATATCTCAAGGTGGGTGACGCATTTACGTTGTGGATGTCTATGGGCTCCAGTAACCACTTGACACCAGGTGGGCTCTGAACTCGTCCACTCATCTAAGCAATAAAAAAAAAACACCCTTCATTTTTTATCTGAAGTCACTTAAGCGGGGTCCGTTACAGGAATAATACAAAACCCAACAAGAGATTAAAACATCGTACAGAATCAATACACGCCTTTCAAATGTCCCTTTTTACGTAAAAATCGTTGTGGAAGAAATATCGTGGATTGTCGTAAATTCCAGCGTTTTGATTATTCGACGTTACAGAAAACACACGTGCCCTTGAACATCCTGAGGATTTAATTAAAAATGCTCAACGTATTTTTAAAGCGTTAGTGTAATTTACACGTTCAGGAATCGACACAATGAAAACAAAAATTTATTTCTAAACAAAATTGTACCGCACACTTTACATAATTTGATACGTCACATTTTTTTTTCCTTTAGGTAAAACTTCGTTATATTAATTTCCATGCAATCTAAAGAAGGTACAAAGTCAATCTTGTTCAATTCTAATTGCAGTCAAAATATTGTACATTTATTTGAAACTAGCTGACCCGGCAGACTTCGTAGTGCCTCAATCGATAAATAAAAGACCTAAACTATTGCATAAAATAAACTTAAAACAAACAAAAGGAATCTGTCTGATAAGGGACACATCAAAGGAAAAACAAAATTGTTTGTTCTTATATAATTCCGAGCATTTTCATATTTATTCACCTTTTAAACCTTCTCTGGACTTCCACGAATAATTCAAAACCAAAATTAGCCAAATCGGTCCAGGTGTTCTTGAGTTTTAGCGAGACTAACAAACATTTTTTTTTTTTTTCCTACCTATGCTGATAGCCTTGAGAGGCTATTTCAGCTTCACCCTAACGTTTGTAGGTGAGCTCGCGGGGCTCAACCGGAGAGTTGCTAACACTGACCCTAGCAAGAGCAGTGCTTCGCAGAGTCTACCACCGGATCGGAAACGCGACCCACTGAGAAGATCCGGCGAGAAACTCAGTGGGCTGTGTCTATGGGTTAGTTCGCTCGTCGAGCCCTTCGTCGCAAGCGACGGGTTCGACGAGGACGGTGACCGGTGCTTGTGGTGCCTAAAAGCACCGTTAATGGATCAGGAGGATCCGTAATGACGTGCTTTGGGCGACGTCGACGGTTTACCATTCGGTCTACTGGGTCGGGTATGTAATTTCCAGCGGCTACGATGAGAGGGTTCTCATGTCGTGCCGCCTTCTCAAAATGGCGCAGCGATGCCGACTGTAGATACTTACTAAGGGAGTCGAGCTCCAGGTCGTCGTGGAGATCCACATTCCTAAGGAACCAAGGCGCTCCGACGGCTATCCTGCAGAATCGTGATTGAATAACCTGAAGGGATTTCAAGTTGGTGCGGGCTGCGTGAGCGAACACTACGCTTGCATACGTCATGACGGGGCGTATACAAGTTTTGTAGAGAGTTACCTTATTCCGGAGGGACAGTTTGCTTCGACTACAAAGCATTGGATAGAGTCGTCCTAGAATAAACGCGGCGCGGTCGCGTACCGTTTTTATATGGGGACGGAATGTCATCCCTCTGTCGAGGGTGACGCCTAGATATTTGACCTTCGAGACCCACGGAATGGGCTGGCCAAAGAGAGTGATGGGACTAACGGCGGAGGTGTTTGCGCGCCTACTACGGAGTGGGATGCTCAAAGTGATGTTCGGAGGGCGACCCCTTTTGAAGAGCACCGCTGCGCTTTTCGTGGGGTTGATGAGACTAACGAACAGCAATTCATTTTTATATATATAGAAGATAAACAAAGCAGCAAACAACAATACGTGTTGTACATAAGATATTGACTTGAATAACCAATCGAAAACAGACAGAATCTGCTGTAACGCTCCAAGACACTCACAACATTAAGTCTATTAGCATTAAACAGAACCGCGAGGCAATACGAAACTAACTTAATGTTCATTTCTCGTTTAATTCACACAACTCCATTATCAGAAGTGAACAGCATGAACTGAAGCAGCAATTGTTTGTTTTTCTCGTTTACCCGTTGTATTGTTGATTTGAAGACGTCAATGAATTTTTCATTAACTCAGTATTGATTGCTGTTAAAATATATTTAGCAATCGTAACTGTTTTACTGGTGGTAGGACCTCTTGTGAGTCCGCACGGATAGGTACCACCACACCGCCTATTTCTACCGTAAAGCAGTAATGTGTTTCGGTTTGAAGGGTGGGGCAGCCGTTATAACTATACTGAGACCTTAGAACTTATATCTCAAGGTGGGTGGCGCATTTACGTCGTAGATGTCTATAGGCTCCAGTAATCACTTAACACTAGGTGGGCTGTGAGTTCGTTTACCCATCTAAGCAATAAAAAAAACCACTTTCTCAAATATAACAGTGTGCAACAAAACAACGCTTTCGTGATTTAATAATTTTATTACTGCCGGCAATTTGTGAAGTGTTTTATTTTTTACTCAGGATCCTGGTCCGAGCGATTAGCTACACAGTTCATGGACTAATTCCCGCATCGTGCGTCTTCGCTGACCGTTACAATCGTGAAGAAGTGGTCCGCTCTCTTGGCAAGGAAGTCAACATCAACCCACCACTCATGTTGGGACAGCTGCCTGACACTCCCGAAGAATTACTGAAACTTGATCAGGTGAGAAAAAACACAAAAACAAAATGGCCTCTTCATTTAAATTTACTTGAGGGAAAGAAGGAAAGTTTGCTGAAAATACGAGTATAATGCATTTTTCGTCCGACAATGTTTTCCCTGAAACGCCTTTTAGCATATATGTGTCTACCAAATTAATATATGCTGTACTATATTTTCATTTTTCAAAGAAGCAGTGACCTATTCTATCAAATAATCCGGATTTTTTTTTTCCATTTCGGTATAACCTTCCAAGTAAAACCTTATAATATAAACATGGCCCAAGGCTTAATTTAAAAGCCTTTCAAGCGCTTTATAATGCATGTACAATCCTAAGGGCATTCGCGCGTATCGACATTTTGTATCGGAGTCTTAAAATCAAAAACGAAGAATATCGGCTACAAAGTCTCATCTCATTTAGCATTCAGCCGGGAGAGAGCTCCGAAGAAGTAAATTAGCAGTAAAACCTTTTCTCGTCGCACCGATTGTTTTTTCAGTTCTCAATTACGTGTAAGCGTTGCCTTCACTTACTCGTCTGAAACATTGATGAGGCCGTTAGTCGTGGGCAGGTGCTCCCTTGCGCCCCACGGGGAACAGAGTTTTTCAATCACGATTTTTTTTTTCATTCATTATAACCAGCATGACCTGAATTTGTAAAAATACAGTGCAAACGCAGTATTATATCGCAGAAGTGCCACCGAAAACGATAATGCCGAATAAAAGCTTTCTGTAAGATAAATTGAAGTGTAGAAGCTTCAAAGAATAAAGCACTAGCCCCCTGAGTTTCTCGCCGGATCTTCTCAGTGGGTCGCGTTTCCAATCCGGTGGTAGATTCTGCGAAACACGGCTCTTGCTAGGGTTCGTGTTAGCAACGTCATCAGGTTTGAGCCCCGTGAGCTCACCTACTAGTTAAGGTTACGCTGATATAGCCTCTCAAGGCTTAGGTAGGCAAGCTTAGGTAGGAAAAAAAAAGAGTAAAGCAAAGCATCCAGAGGAAGATAATATAAAACTAAGCAAGTTAAGAACCAAACGCAGAAACAAATATAACGCAAGTTTCAAAAATTCTTTTGCCATTTAATCTAGTACTCATAAGACATCAAGAATGCCGTCGTTCCAAATATGTCCATCTAATTTAAACATTAAATATCTAGTTTTATTCGACGCATTTCGAAATGGTGCATCGCTGTTTCAAATCCTCCAGTGCTAATAACCGAAAACACGGTCAAATCCTGAGTCACGGCAAGTCTCCACGACGCCACCCCTTCGCTTGCGACTAATCACGGTAATGGACTAATGACAAGTTAGATGGCAAACTACTCCGAAGCGCAACTCGTGTGTAAACTCGACTCTCACATGAAATCTTGTGCTGTCATTTTAATGACAGAGATAAAATAATTATGGAATACGTAATCAAATTCTCAGCGTTAATTCAATAACTTTGCTGCTTCGATTAATTAATTGACTCACGCACTTGTTAGTGTAAGCGTTAAAGTAAAATACAACAATAATAATAATTGATGCTTATATGTACATCATCGATTAAACGGAATTAAATTAAAGTTTTCTGAAAGTGAACTTGGAATTGTTTAATCCAAATTAATAAAGGGATAAACAGATTCATGATTAGAAACCACGCAAAATTTTGGAACGAAGTTCCTTATGGGACGATGCGGAGAGGTACCCTAACCGGGAAAAAACGTCCGTAACGTAAGATTTTTATTAATAATGCACACAGTGTACGACTTAACTTTGTAATAACGAACAAAAAATAACATATTTTATTATCATTCATTAACCACCTTCTCAGAGCGTTCGTTTGCGCAATACACCAACTCTTATACAAACAACCGTGTATGAAGTGAAGCGAAACCTCCAGTTTTATTTTCTTTATACCTCGAATAGAACTTAAAATTAATATTTTTATAATAAGGAACTACGTTCCTATCCGGTGTCCCACGACACCACACATCCTTTTTTAAATGCATTTAGGTTAGACGGGTATATAAAATGTACGTCTAAAACAAATCCCACAAAAAGTAAAACAGAAAGCGAGTCTGCGAGTCAGACGCGAACAATTCAGCTTGCCGCGTTGAAGGAGAGTCGGTTCGATCCAGTGGGCTGCCAATTTTCATTAGGTACTGTCAGAGGTACGCTTACAAGTCGGAACTTTGTTGAACGGGCACGTCCCACGCCATCCTTTGCATTTCGAATTCACTAAAACGTCGGATTTCATGAATATAACAGCGCGGACTCACATATGCGAATTAATCCGTGGAAATGGAATGGAAGTAGAAATTGTATCATCGTTAAGACCGCACAAATGAAGTACATATTAAATAAAATATTCATAACATAATTCATAACATTCAGCAGCATAATCCTTTTTATGAAAAAAATGGGCTTGCAGACTTCACATCTACCTTTCGGATGCGTCTTGAAAATAGTGGATTTATAATGAAAAAATGCTTTTGAATTTGATGAATTCAATTACGCACTTACATTCTTCATTGATGTACAAGTTGATTGTGGTATTAATATGATTTAACATGTAATGTACATTACATTTCGTGTCAATTTTTTAATTCATTTATCTAAATTTTTTTATTACATAGATGGGTGAACGAACTCACAGTCCACCTGGTGCTAAGTGGTTCTGAAGCCCGTAGACATCAACTTGAGACATGACTTCTAAATCACAGTTTTATTGCACAACAGCTACCCTACCGTCATAGGCAGGATGGTGATACTTAACTGTGCGGACTCAAAAAACACCCTACCACCAGTAAAAAATTACTAATACTAACTAGTAATTAATACAATCGAAACGCTATAAAAGCTACATAAAAAAAAAACCTTTCAGACTACAAATAATATAAGAAAAAAATATTTTTACATATAAAATCGAAAAACTTACTACTAGTAATCATAGACCGCACAAAAAAAAAACTTCGCAGACACATGCCAATAAAACAGACAATACGTACGCGGGATTGATCTAGGTCTCGTTTCCGATCCCCTGAGATCGATGCCGTTCACCACGATTCCTTTTATAAATAAATATCTGTAAATGAAAGTGCTTTTAATACATTTTCCTTGTTCATCTCAAACGTCGCGCGATGGAAAATGTACTCTGGTAACACGACTTGACATATACGAGTATGTTTGACAAAAAAACTCGACTATTCCCAGTACCTTCAATATTCTGCGGCCCCAATATTATTGACGACTTTGGGCAAACGGTTACGGATCCATTTTACTACACTTTAGGTGCCAACGATGTTTTTGTTTGTCTGTATATTGCCTTTATCGAATCCAGTTATATTTCGATCCATCGCGAACTATTCTTAATATATGTATTATTTTAAATAAAATACGTTTGTAAATGTATATTCAACGTAGTATTTTTGTCGTCACAAGCCCACACAAGTCCATTAAGTGATGAACAACTAACGTAGCCGATAGAAATATCAACGTGTATGACGCCGGCCATCTTGAGAAATGATGTTAAATCACTTGATTTAAAATAAAACGATTGCCTTTTTAAATGGAATACTTGAGATGCATTGCGGTAGAAATAAGCAAGGCTGTGTTATAGACCCATACGAGCTCACAACACGAACTTTTTTTTTTCGGGCATGGCTCGAAACTCATACGAGGTGTTCGCGCCTATTGGGGTATTGACACTTGACGATCTGCAGGTGTTGTGAGCAGACCACGCGTCCAAAGATGTTTTTAGCGCCCTACGCACCAAAAGAGTCCCCTTGAACTCTCCCACACCCCGTCCGATTTCCACCCGCGGACAAAACCTAGGCAGAGTTGGGGGGTTCCCGCAGTCAACACTGCAGTCGAGAATCGCGGCGTCAACCCGAGGGCGCCTGATCAACGTGTCTTCGAGGCGATCGTCGACGACTAATGATGCCGGTTTCCGCGGTACGGCGACCCATTAGGCCGTCCAGTTGGTGCCGCTATTATTGCGAGATACCTCGCTGGATCAGAACCAGTCACAACCCGACCTTTTCAGGAAGAGTTACAGATCGGGTTATGTCGTTATAACTGTGGTAAATCTGGTTACGGATACCCGGTCCAGGGAGGGTACTGTAGATCGGGTTACGTCCTCCTCTCCTTCCAACTCCTCTTAGCCGACTACGCCTTAGGAAAGGCACGCGAAGAGCCGCGCTACGTGAGCTACGTAAGATCCGCCCCTAACCTAAACTGTAAAATTTGCAGGTTTGATTTTTATTAAGTGTTAGTGAGCATGCTAAGTTAATGCTTCGGTAAAAAAATATATCCCACACTATACCAGGAGTGCCTGAAAACATTGTGTACATATATACTAAAAATATAAAGTATTGTTACTACAACTTTTGTCCCTAAACTACTATATTTAAACTTACCTACTTTACTACATTGATTTCGAGTATGTTTTCATGAAAAACACAAGCCTGCACGAGCAATGCATCTGGTAGTCGAGTTTGCCTTATCGCAAACTCCCCCCTTCCTTTAACAGTTAATGACGTAATAAAATGAGAATCCCTTTTTTTATAATTGCCACTCGCAGCTGTTGTAAAAACCTTCATAAACACTCGTCCACCATTTCAAATCGTATCCTGCACAGGTGTAACTTTAGCATTTTATAGAAAAAAATAAACTTTCCCGTTTCCTTGAATTTATGATACGTTATTTTGCTTTAGGGTTGTAAGGGCACTCCCTTCCTCAATAATTGGAACGGCAATAAAATATGTTCTACCCTTAACACAAAGAAAACAATATTAATATACAAACAGTGAGGAATACCTACTGATATAAATCATATATTCATTTTTCGATTAATTTTAATAAGTAACTGCTTTTCTCTTTTGTCTTGTCGTCGATATTTTTTCTGTTAAAAGTTGGAAAAAACCAACTGTTTTAATTTTTTTTTACACTTAATCACCTATTGCTATAATAAAATGAAGTTGACAAACCGAGGTGAAAAAGATACTAAATTGTTTTGACTTTGCCTATTTATTTGATTTTCTAATTCATGCTCTACTCGTTTCATAAAAACCTCATACAAAATACCGAACATACGCATTCACTAAAGACCAGGGACCTCGCGCGTAAGTTAAGTTTAATGATTCTGCTCAAAATGTTTTCCTACCTATTCGCTAGTAGTAGTAGTAGGTAGTCTAAGGGGCTATTCCAGATACGCTCGGTCGGGTAGGTGAGCTCACAGGGCTCAATCTGAGAGAATTATTAACACTAGCCCCAGAGCAGAGCAGTGCTTCGCTCTCGTGAGGATCGGATTGGAATCGTGACTAACTGAGAAGGTCCGGCGAGAAACTCATTGGAGTTTCTGCTACATTAGTTATTAAACACTACACTACTTCTTCTTCTTCTTCTCCATCGCTCCCTCATTGCTGAGGATCGTGACTCCGCTACAGCTTGTCGACTGCCAGTCTCCATCGGTTCCGGTCAGTTGCCTGGTGTAGTGCAGCGCTAAGTAGTCCGCTGGTTTGCTCGGAGATCTGGTCGGACCAATATAATTAATATAAGTGTGAAAGTGTGTTTGTTTGTCTTTCTTTCACGTCGAAACGAAGCAACACATATCATTCTCACTGGAAACTATACTGACACTTTTTCTTGACCACGCGGACGAAGCCTCGGGTAATAGCTAGAACTAATAATAAATTAGTGTTTATATTATTTTTCCATCACAAATTTATTTGTACCACCATTATTGTTCATGAATCCTTCCAACTAGAAATGGATAAGTCTTATGTATAAAAAATACTAGATGATGACCGAACTTTGCTCGTTTTTTTTTTTTTTGATAACGCCATTTTGTTTTGTCTTTAAAGCGGTTAGTTGCCCTCAATTAAGAAAAATAGTATTATTGTTCGCCAATAGATGTCGTGAAGAGTTGATTATTGAAAACACGAATAAAACAACATTTTCTGAAAATAAATCGTAGCTAGATCAATTTATCGCCCCCGAAATCCACTGTATACTAAATTTTATCGTCGTTGGAGCCGTTTCCGAGAATCAGATTATATATATATTAATATACAAGAATTGCTCGTTTAAAGGTATAAGATTATTTCGATCCTAAAGCCACATTTAAGGCTCACGATGAAATTAAGAACAATTTTCAAGTCGCGAGTTTATGAGTAAGTGAGATGGAACGAGCGAAATATCGTAGCTGCAATTTAATTAAAAATAAACAACTGAACAACATCTCAATTATGAAGTCGTGTAAGTCTGAACTAGTGCCGATTGCTTTGACTTAATCGGTTGTGTTATTTATGATATCAATGTAGAAAAATCAATTACGCCTTTTGAAGACTACACTTTTTTACTTGTGGTAGGACCTCTTGTGAGTCCGCACGGGTAGGTACCACCACCCTTTTTTTTTTTTTTTTCGGGTAGAGGGCCGAACCTCCTACGAGGTCCCCGCGCAAAAGGGGCGCGCGGGGTATGTGAGACTCTACGATCTGCATGGTGTTGTGAGCAGACCGCGGGCCCAAGGATTTTAGGGCCCACCCACTAAACGACTCCCCTGCACTCTTACACCCGACGTCCGATCCCCTCCGAGGTCAGAACCCGGATGAGGTAGGGGGGTTACCGCGGTCAACACTACAACCAGACGGCGCGGGTCACCCCAAGGACGCCCAGCCGACGGAGCCTTCGAGGCGAATCGAAGGCTCTGAAACGTCGGCCGTCTCGGTACGGCAGCCCGTCGGGCCGCCCAGACGGTGCCGCTGGTGTCCCGGAATACCCCGCTGAACCAGAACCAGCCTGCCGGGTCGGGACGCGATACACCGCCAACTGGTCGCTCTTTCGTAACTCCATGGCAGCGCGCTAGAGTGCTGGTAGCGCGCCGCGCGGCCTCACCCCCTCAGGTCGCCCCTTGACCTTCACCGGGGGAGGTACCACCACCCTGCCTATTTCTGCCGTGAAGCAATAATGTGTTTCGGTTTAAAGGGTGGGGCAGCCGTTGTAACTATACTGAGACCTTAGAAGTTGTATCTCAAGGTGGGTGGCACATTTACGTTGTAGATGTCTATGGGCTCCAGTAACCACTTAACACCAGGCGGGCTGTAAGCTCGGCCACCCATCTAAGCAATAAAAAAATAATCTAAAACCCAAACAGGTTTTACCAGCCGTAAATATGTTAGATATAAAAAAAGCTAAGTAAAAATAAAGCTACCCCCAATATACTTAAATATATTATAAATTTACTAAGCCGTTATTAATTCAGACTCCTCTTCTTAACATTTCAGTAGTATAACGCGACGCTACTTACTCAGGGAGGGACGAACGTAAAGTATTCCTGAGATCGATTCCGATAGAGGCACCCGTCACGTGCGGACGTGCTCATCGTCCACTCGATCGCCCGGTCTTTGTTCGCCCGGCTTTTGTTAGCCCGGCCATTGTTCGCGCGGCCTGTGTTCGTGATACATCTGCCGACCAAGTGTGTTTCCTGGAAGCTTTTATTTGTTTTGTTTTAGTTATTTTTGTGTTCGTGGAACATTTGCCGACAAAGTGTTTTCCTGCAAGTATTTATTTGTTTTGTTTCTTTTTGTAATTTCTGTTTTGTTGTGCTTTTTCTTTGTCCTGTAGTAATCGCGCCGCATTGCCACCTGTGTTCAATAGAACCGCTCAGGTCCGAGAAGTTGGGGCCTCGCCGCAAGGCGAGTGTTTCAAGACCCGGGGCCGCCCCACCTGGGTACTCAACGATCATGGACGTTGTATTCGCGGAATTCCTCCGACTTCGCCACCCACAGCTCGCCTCAGAGTTTCTGGCCTTCAAGGCCAATCACACTGCGAGCCCTCTCGAGGACTCCGCCGCGCTCGCTGCTCCTGCGTCGCCTGTACCTGCGTGCAGAGCTTCTGCATTGAGCACCGCAGCCTCTGTCGTGCCTGCCGCTCCCGTGTCGCCTATACTGGCGAGAAAAGCTGCTGCGTCGTCCGCCGTGACCATCGTTTCAGCTGAGCGATCATCCGCGGCCTCCGTCGCGCCCTCTAAAACACCTACACTTGCTCGTAGGTCGCCTGCACCCGCCTCCTCGTGCTCCGACTCTGACTCGGACATGGAGGTCGACCTCGCCCCCGCCTCATCGACGGATGGATTCACCCTGGTACAGAAGGGTAAGAAGCGTGCCGCGGAGTCTCGAGCTCCCGCGGCCGCTAAAATTAGCAAAGCCGTGAACGCGTCGCGCCCCCGCCCTCAGACTCCCGTTGCGCCCCCAGCCCGTGCCACTCCGTCGCCGCGTCCGGTGGCACAAAATAAAACCCAGACCCCTCCCCCGGTTATCCTTCAGGAGAAAGCAGCTTGGGATCGAGTTTGCCTGGCCCTTAAGGCCAAAAATATAAATTTCACGAATGCCCGTAACCTCGCGAACGGCATTCAAATTAAGGTTCAAACACCCGACGACCATAGGGCCCTCTCTTCTTACCTCCGTAAGGAACGTATAAGTTTCCATACTTATACGCTCCAGGAGGAGCGCGAACTCCGCGTTGTAATACGCGGAATCCCTAAAGAGTTAGATGTAGAGCTCGTCAAGGCCGATCTGTTAGAACAGGGCTTTCCAGTGAATTCTGTGCACCGTATGCACACCGGTCGCGGTAGGGAGCCATATAATATGGTTCTAGTCACCCTCCAGCCTACCCCCGAGGGTAAGAAAATCTTCAACACACAGACCGTCTGTAGGCTCTCCGGTATCGCCATCGAAGCCCCCCATAAAAAAGGCACTCCTAGCCAGTGCCATAACTGTCAATTGTACGGGCACTCTTCCCGTAACTGTCACGCGCGCCCCCGATGTGTTAAGTGTTTGGGCGATCACACCACGGCCCTCTGCGCTCGCGACCAAAAAACCGCGACGGAACCGCCTAGCTGCGTCCTGTGTCGAACACAGGGTCACCCCGCGAATTACCGTGGTTGCCCCCGAGCCCCTAAAATAAATCGCCGCGTCGCCCGCCAAAACCGCCTCCGAGCTTCCGGCCCAGACATCAAAGCCACGGCACCCTCTGCGTCGCAGGCTAAGCCAGCGTTCGTTCCGGCGGCGGTGCCCAGTGTCTCGGCCTGGGCAAAACCGCTGCCGTACACGAACACGGCTACAACTCCCTCCTCCGCGATTCGTCCCGCCCCCGCGACTCGTCCCTCTCCCGCGACTTGCCCTCCGACCGCGTCCGAAAATCTCGCTTTAGCGATCGACTTCTTTCAGTCGATCAACTTTGAGCGCGTTAACGCTTTGGGCGACGCCATTCGCGCTGCCTCCACTGCACAACACTTTATCGCCGTTGTGCAAGAATACGCCGACGTATACGCGTCATTAAATACGTACGTCCTCCCCTCACTCCGCCGGTAATCAATGGCGTATATCAGTAGAATGAAGCCCCTATCCGTAACGATAGGATTTTTTAACGCTTACGGTCTCGCAAATCAACGTGATCAGGTTTCTGACTTTTTGCGTGACCATCAAATTGATATCTTTTTAGTGCAGGAGACCCTACTTAAGCCCGCGCGCCGTGACCCTAAAATCGCGAACTATAACATGGTCAGGAACGACAGGCTCTCTGCCCGTGGTGGTGGTACCGTCATTTACTATAGAAGAGCCCTGCATTGCGTCCCGCTCGATCCTCCCGCGCTCGCTAATATCGAAGCATCAGTGTGCCGAATCTCACTGACGGGACACGCGCCGATCGTTATCGCGTCCGTTTATCTTCCACCGGATAAGATCGTTCTAAGCAGTGATATCGAGGCGCTGCTCGGTATGGGGAGCTCTGTCATTCTGGCGGGCGACCTAAATTGTAAACACATCAGGTGGAACTCACACACCACAACCCCGAATGGCAGGCGGCTTGACGCGTTAGTCGATGATCTCGCCTTCGATATCGTCGCTCCGCTAACCCTGACTCACTACCCGCTAAATATCGCGCATCGCCCGGATATACTCGACATAGCGTTATTAAAAAACGTAACTCTGCGCTTACACTCGATCGAAGTAGTTTCAGAATTAGATTCTGACCACCGTCCCGTCGTTATGAAGCTCGGTCGCGCTCCCGATTCCGTTCCCGTCACGAGGACTGTGGTGGATTGGCACACGCTGGGCATCAGCCTGGCTGAATCTGATCCACCGTCGCTCCCGTTTAACCCGGACTCTATCCCGTCTCCTCAGGATACCGCTGAAGCCATAGACATCTTAACGTCACACATCACCTCGACATTAGATAGGTCATCGAAACAAGTTGTAGCGGAGGACTTCCTTCACCGCTTCAAATTGTCCGACGATATTAGGGAACTCCTTAGAGCTAAGAACGCCTCGATACGCGCCTACGACAGGTATCCTACCGCGGAAAATCGTATTCGAATGCGTGCCCTACAACGCGACGTAAAGTCTCGCATCGCCGAAGTCCGAGATGCCAGATGGTCTGATTTCTTAGAAGGACTCGCGCCCTCCCAAAGGTCTTACTACCGCTTAGCTCGTACTCTCAAATCGGATACGGTAGTAACTATGCCCCCCCTCGTAGGCCCCTCAGGCCGAGTCGCGGCGTTTGATGATGACGAAAAAGCAGAGTTGCTGGCCGATACATTGCAAACCCAGTGCACGCCCAGCACTCAATCCGTGGACCCTGTTCATGTAGAATTAGTAGACAGTGAGGTAGAACGCAGAGCCTCCTTGCCACCATCGGATGCGTTACCACCCGTCACCCCGATAGAAGTTAAAGACTTGATCAAAGACCTACGTCCTCGCAAGGCTCCCGGTTCCGACGGTATATCTAACCGCGTTATTAAACTTCTACCCGTCCAACTCATCGTGATGTTGGCATCTATTTTCAATGCCGCTATGGCGAACTGTATCTTTCCCGCGGTGTGGAAAGAAGCGGACGTTATCGGCATACATAAACCCGGTAAACCAAAAAATCATCCGACGAGCTACCGCCCGATTAGCCTCCTCATGTCTCTAGGCAAACTGTATGAGCGTCTGCTCTACAAACGCCTCAGAGACTTCGTCTCATCCAAGGGCATTCTCATCGATGAACAATTCGGATTCCGTACAAATCACTCATGCGTTCAACAGGTGCACCGCCTCACGGAGCACATTCTTGTGGGGCTTAATCGACCAAAACCGTTATACACGGGAGCTCTCTTCTTCGACGTCGCAAAAGCGTTCGACAAAGTCTGGCACAATGGTTTGATTTTCAAACTATTTAACATGGACGTGCCGGATAGTCTCGTGCTCATCATACGGGACTTCTTGTCGAACCGCTCTTTTCGATATCGAGTCGAGGGAACCCGCTCCTCCCCACGACCTCTCACAGCTGGAGTCCCGCAAGGCTCTGTCCTCTCACCCCTCCTATTTAGCTTATTCGTCAACGATATTCCCCGGTCGCCGCCGACCCATTTAGCTTTATTCGCCGACGACACGACTGTTTACTATTCTAGTAGAAATAAGTCCCTAATCGCGAAGAAGCTTCAGAGCGCAGCCCTAGCCCTAGGACAGTGGTTCCGAAAATGGCGCATAGACATCAACCCAGCGAAAAGTACTGCGGTGCTATTTCAGAGGGGAAGCTCCACACGGATTTCCTCCCGGATTAGGAGGAGGAATCTCACACCCCCGATTACTCTCTTTAGACAACCCATACCCTGGGCCAGGAAGGTCAAGTATCTGGGCGTTACCCTGGATGCATCGATGACATTCCGCCCGCATATAAAATCAGTCCGTGACCGTGCCGCGTTTATTCTCGGTAGACTCTACCCCATGATCTGTAAGCGGAGTAAAATGTCCCTTCGGAACAAGGTGACACTTTACAAAACTTGCATAAGGCCCGTCATGACTTACGCGAGTGTGGTGTTCGCTCACGCGGCCCGCACACACATAGACACCCTCCAATCCCTACAATCCCGCTTTTGCAGGTTAGCTGTCGGGGCTCCGTGGTTCGTGAGGAACGTTGACCTACACGACGACCTGGGCCTCGAATCAATTCGGAAATACATGAAGTCAACGTCGGAACGATACTTCGATAAGGCTATGCGTCATGATAATCGCCTTATCGTTGCCGCCGCTGACTACTCCCCGAATCCTGATCATGCAGGAGCCAGTCACCGTCGACGTCCTAGACACGTCCTTACGGATCCATCAGATCCAATAACCTTTGCATTAGATGCCTTCAGCTCTAATACTAGGGGCAGGCTTAGGGACCCCGGTAACCGTACTCGTCGAACTCGACAAAGAGGTCGACGTGCAACCTAACCCATGCATCAGCCCGCTGAGTTTCTCGCCGGATCTTCTCAGCGGGTCGCGATTCCGATCCGGTAGTAGATTCATTCGCGAAACAATTGCTCTTGAGTTGTTAGGTCTCCTTCGGAGGCGCTCGGGCAGTTGTTAGCAAATCCCACCCCTCTTGGCTGAGCCTTTGCTCGCCCACCTGTCCTGGTGAAACTGGAAAGGCCTTCGGGCCACCAGTAAAGTTTCAATCATAAAAAAAAAAAAAAAAAAAAGTATTCCTGAGGCGGCCCAGTGTAGTCTGTCCATACAACATACAACACTTTATGTTCCCTTTATTAGGCTGTAGAAAGGCAGTAACAAGATTCTCATCAGACAAAATGTCCGTTAAGCCCTTATTTTTTTACACAATATTCCAAGTTAGTAGTTAGTAGATAAAGACAGGAATAATAGGAAATACCCTTTAAAACGCTTTACCTACCGTGTTTTTTTTTATAATAATTTATTTTATTTCAAATACATTTGTTATTTGATTATCCTGAGTCTTATATTTTTCGTGGTCTAAATCTTGAAAAACTCACATAAACCGAATCCAAAGAATTAGACATACATACATACGTTTGAAAACATTACCATCCTTTGGTAATCCGGTAATAAATTCTAATACTGTAATAAATGCGACTCAACATCGATCATCGAATCAATGCGAAAAAAAAATCAGCTGGTAGACTCTGGAGTATTCGAAGGCCGGAGAAGACAGAACGTTCCTTCCGGCTCCTGTAGAAGATGGTATCCCCCTGCTGAAAGTTACGAGACTATCTGAGGGGGTCGTGCGGCGCGCTACCAGCACTCTAGCGCGCCCCTTAAAGTGACATCATAAAAGCGACCGGTGTGAGCCGAATTGAACGTCCTTGGTGTGAGTCTGGTGTTGACCAGGGACCGGACGGACCGCACGGGATCTGAACTCGGGGAGATCGGACACTTGGGTCAGAATTCAGGGGAGTTTTTAGTGGGTAGGGCCCTAAATACCATCCGCGGCCCGCGGTCCGCTCCCAAAATCTACGGATCATCCAGTCCCACATAACCCGCGCATCCGCTGGGCACGGGACTTCCTGGGAGGTTTAGCCCCCTCTCAGAAAAAAAAAGGACTGCAGTATATTGAGAGTTGAGACCCTAGATGGTGTGCTTCGGTAAATTTTTTAATACATTATTACATCTACAAAAAAAACTGAATAATATAGGTGTCACATGAATCAACAGTGGCAGGTATACTAGTTGACATTTTCGTGATACAATACAGGATGTATGAACGTAACTCTTGTAGTATAGTCATTGCTGTTTTCGTGATATGTATAATACAAGGTGTATCAGATATTCCCTACGCAGCCCCTAGAGTAAGTGAAGTCACGTATGTTTTCGACAGAACCTGTTACCAGCACAAACAAGTTAAGTAATTATCATGAAACTGAGATGGCAAGAATAATAAAACGTACTTTACGACTAGAGAAATACGATGGTCCAAAACAAGAATAGTAATGAATATTACTTTGTTTAATAAGATTTTCTTCTTTTTTTTAATGATATTTAGCTGTTAGTATGGGTAAAGATCATTTTATAGTTTGGTCAATTTTTAAATTCTCTGTTACATTTAACACCATTCAGTAATAGCAGTGGCTTAGACAGGAGCAAATTGTATTTAATCTGTTACATACTTCATACTACTAATACATACATATATACATACATACATACATACTTCCTATATATATATATATATATATATACTAATACAATAATACATACTAATGATAAATAGACGAACACCCGCTTCTTCAATCGAACTCTCAAACAAAAGAGAGCTCTTTTGTCGATTTTCGATAACACAAATCGAACGGTTCGTTTGAACCCTCTGGATCTATATATTCGATGAAAAATGTTCTGTGGATTAATTTGAGTTGATTCCATCATCTTTGATCATATCACAACATATTGCCCCACGAACCACACAAATGTGAATATATCTACGTTAAGTCCTCATTTCAATAAGGTCCATTTCAAACAAGTTTTGAAAAGGATATTTATTAATATACAGCAACTTGGTTATGCCCTTGGCATTGTTAATGTTCATGGCCACCAATATCAGGTGAGCCTTTAAAGGTAATAAAGAACCCATTTGAATATTTTATAATTTTAATAATGTCAATTAAGATCGTCTAATCATAACAGTCTTGTCGGCGATCGTAACAAAATTCAAAATATTCATCTCAATGTAAATGTAGAAATAATAACCATGAAATAGATAATATTGTTTTATTTTTCAACTAACTAAATTGTTTAAATATCAACGCGTACACCTCTACAATTGAATTACATAACGTCAATAACAAATTGAATAGACAGATATCATACATTGACTTTGAAATAGGTACGAGAGTGTCCGAAATTGAGTACAATATTATTATATGTTTATCTACCACCCTGTTTTTGTTTTTGACACGCCGTCAATATAACAGAACAGAATTTATATCGAGCTATAAATATCGAGACACAATCCCCTGACGCAACGAACATAAAACGAGCAATTAAATTATTAAACATTCATAGCGACCGTAATTTCTAGAATTCGAAATGTATAATTTGGGTACCCTCGTCAACAAAGTTGAGTTCGAAATACAATCAGCAAGAAATCCTTATTTTATATAGGTCACGGACTACCGACTCGTAATCTGTTCGACGAAAATTTTGATATAACTCACAGAGCTTTACATTTTTTTATTGGGTTCTTGTACTTTTGTAACATAAATCTGCGGACAGGTGTCGCTGTGCTTACCATAATTGGATGCGATTCTACAAACGCTTCATATTCAACTTTATTATGATAGAATGATTAATTGACGGGCTTGGTTTGTTATTAATTATAAAGAAAATTTTATTACTTTTTATTGGCATAAAGTACTGATTGCAAATTAGTTCATTTATACAATGTCAAATACGAACTTTTTTTTATATTTCAATTTATTATTTACTTTATCATTTTATTAATTATTTTTGCTTAGCTCGTTATTGTATAATTTAGGAATCTTAGTAATAAATTACATTTATTCACAGTGTCATAACTGTTATATATAAATTATGCATATCATCAAATACATCAAATATTTGAAATGAATATTACATTTGTTATTATTACCTCTGTAAATGAAATAGTTCGCTAGTTTTAAATTGAACTCAACTTGCTAACCGTAGTATACAACAGAACGAATTCGGTAACACGATACAACTTTTTCCATTAACGGAATTCATCAAGAAATTACACATTTTCGAGGATTGGAAGCCATAGACAAAAGCCGAAATGGGGAAATAATGAGAGTAGTCCCCAAAGCCCTAAGCCTGGCTTATATAAGATCGAACGGTACGCGGACAGATCAAAGACGCCGCCAAGTAATAGATTGCTTCCTCATTGACACAATTGACTAATAAGGGGAGGAATACGAAGGAAGACAGATTTACGAAAAATAATTATTGTTTACCATCCTTATATTGAGGTATACTGAGTCGTTAAGCAGCAATTTATTGAAAAAGGAATACCTACTCAAACATTTCAATTATTATTTTATAGTACTGAACTTTTTTCAGCGAATTTACTAATTATTCTTCTCAATTAATTAGTTTAATTTTGATGACAGATTACTTTCCGCTACATTCGTGCGTACGTTTTAATTTTATTTTCCGACCTAATTTCAATCATGTGTTGCTTCTTCTTAGGTGTTAAACACTTGATAGAGTTGTCATGATCATCATTGGGGCAAAGGCGAGAGTAAATTTAATGTACCTCAAGTCCCCCAAATTGTCTGTTCGAGCCCATCCTATAGCAATCATTTCAGAGACTTTCCAGTGCAGACTTGATTTTTCATGTATACGACTCACAAATTCCTTAACTAATAGTGTTCATATTACATTTTTTTTACAAGAAAATATTATTTATAGGTGTTCATAAAGTCGGAATTGAAAGTAGGAGTTATCTACGTAAAAGAAAATCAGTACACGGAAGAAGAAATACTGGACAACAACGAGAATTCTCCTTTATTCGAAGAATTCTTGCAGGTCATGGGAGAGAAAGTACGGCTTAAAGGTATGATGCACTGCCATATTTTACTGTAAAAGACAATCTCGTGATTGTAAGTGATTATCGTCCACCCAAGCACGCATGAATATGTATGTATCTACGTCCTGGCTATTTCTGTCACGAAGCAATTATACGTCCGGGTTCGAAGAGTGGGCAGCCATTGTACAATACGTTTCGCAATTTTCTCGTGGCGGGTGGTTTTAATTATGCTGTGGTGCTGAAAATAAATAACGCTGTCAATAAAGTCCTAGGAAAATAACTTGCTTAACTATATCTTTGAATCTTTATTTAAAGAGTTTTAACCGCTACTACGATTATGAAACTCTGATTGTATAAATACAAAACGGGCCATAGTTGCTGTAGGCAGCAGCTTGACTGTGCCCCTAGCATTACTGACGTCAGGAGCGACGGTTCTCCCATTTGCTCTAAAATTTCGTGCTTTATATCACTTTTCTTTTAATAGGATTCGATAAATACAAAGGAGGCCTCGACACAGTACACGACTTGACTGGCTTGTATTCAGTCTACACCAATTGGAGGAGTATCGAGATAATGTTTCACGTCTCAACTCTCCTGCCTTATGAGAGACATGATCCTCAGAAGCTGCAAAGGAAACGTCATATAGGCAATGATATCGTATGCGTCGTCTTCCTTGAAGCGGATAATACATCCTTCTCACCGGCATGTATCAAGAGTCACTTCTTGCATACATTCATTTTGGGTAAGCGGTTGACTTTTTCGTAATTCAAATTTCAATGGGTATTTGAAGTCGTCGTGGCCTAACGGATAAGACGTCCGGTGCATTCGTGTTGAGCGATGCACCGATGTTCGAATCTCAGGCGGGTACCAATTTTTCTAATGAAATATGTCCTCAACAAATGTTCACGATTGACTTCCACGGTGAAGGAATAACATCGTGCAATAAAAATGAAACCCGCAAAATTATAATTTGCGTAATTACTGGTGGTAGGACCTCTTGTGAGTCCGCGCGTGTAGGTACCACCACCCTGCTTATTTCTGCCGTGAAGCTGTAATGCGTTTCGGTTTGAAAGGTGGGGCAGCCGTTGTAACTATACTTGAGACCTTAGAACTTATATCTCAAGGTGGGTGGCGCATTTACGTTGTGGATGTCTATGAGCTCCAGTGATCACTTAACACCAGGTGGGCTGTGAGCTCGTCCACCCATATAAGCAATAAAAAAAAATTAATTTATAATATGATTTTGTCTTTATTCAATAGCATTTGTTTTAAAAAACCACCCACCCAATTAAACAGACCTTAAAAACTTTGGGTTGGTCGAAATGGTCGACATTTGGTACCATTACATCAATATTAGATTAGTAAAAACAAATTTTGTTATAATAAAAATCTTAATATTTCCAGTTCGAGTGTCGGCCAAGATTAAACGTCGACCGACAAGGTACGAAGTATCTGTAGTGACGCGGGACGAAGTGGGTGCCTACAAGCCATACCTTTGGGAACAAAGCGTCTTTGATAAAGGTCCCATGTTCAGGTAAATTCAAAACTATTTCTCTTACAACTAGAACCGTGTGCAACTTAAAACATCCAAAACAGCTTTTGACATACTCTGGACAACAAATAATTAGAATGTATAGTCTGAAAGTCAGGAAAGGTTGTGACCTATTTGTGTGAATCGATGGAAACTTTGATTTAGATACGAATCATCGAATATCGTATTTTGCTTTTAACTTTTTACACCAAAACTTATTTCAGAGAATGGTTACTAACAAAAATTGTGAATGGCGAAAGAGCGTCGTACTCGGCACCGAAATTTGCAAGAATGCAAGAAAGAACGCGCAGTCAGATGCTGGAAGACATTGTCGCTAATCTACAGAATCACGCAGAAACGGGGCAAATACCGAAGCCTTATCGAAGAGGTAAGAGCTTAAATAAATTATTCATGATATAGCCAAAGCTGTAACTGGATTTTTACAGTGAACAAAGTATCAAATACTTTACTTTTTATCGCTTAGATGGGGGACTAGCTCACGTCTTCTCTGGTGTTAAATGGTTACCGAAGCCCATAGACATTAAAAACCTAAAGACGTTCACCCACCTTGAGATAACTAACTTGAGGCAACTATTCTGAGACCTTAGAACTCATATCTCAAGGTGGGTGGCGGCATTTACGTTGTAGATGTCTATGGGCTCTTTTTGCCACTTAACACCAGTTGGGCTGTGAACTCGTCCACCCATCTAAGCAATTTCAGTTTTATAATACAACGGCTGCGCTATACTTCAAATTTAAATGCATTACCGCTTTACGCTTTACTTTATTTAAGAAGGGTGATGTTACCTATCCGTACCTACCCAGCTCACAAGCCGCCCTACCGATATGATTAATAAACAATTGTGTATAACTATCTACTTAACAAACCCAAAGAAAACAGTTTATCTATAGTTGAAAATGTTTATCGGCACCACTAATACATGGAGATTAATCTCAATTTCAGGTTCTTGGCGGCCAATAGGGCATATGAGACCCTCTTCGCCTCTTCTAGATTCCGTGAGAGACCAATTCGAAGATTATGATCAACTTGCTAGAGACTTCACCCGAGTTTTTCTGAATAATGAATTGAACACAGCAACAAACGCACAACTTTTCGACGTCGTTTTTCTTGTGGGGCAGTCAAAACAGAAAACCAAATTTATTGGAGTACGGGCCATCCTTGGCGTAAGAAGCAGGTAAGACTTTTTTTAAAGTACCAGCATAAGAGTTGATTACTGTGATGGACTATTAACTATCTTAACTATTTTACTGGTGGTAGAACCTCTTGTGAGTCCGCACGGGTGGGTACCACCACCCTGCCGTTTTGTGCCGTGAAGCAGTAATGCGTTTCGGTTTGAAGGGTGGGGTAGCCGTTGTAACTATACTTGAAACCTTAGAACTTGTATCTCAATGTGGGTGGCGCATTTACGTTGTGAGTCTATGGGCTCCAGTAACCACTTAACACCAGGTGGGCTGTGAGCTCGTCCACTCCTCTAAGCAATAAAAAAAAACTCCCAGTGAATCTATTCTGAATTAATAAGAAAGCTATTGATTTTTTCATCAATTCACAGGGTTTTCCAAGAGATGCTGTACGGCATTCAGACAGGATTCGGGTCTCCTCAAGTTCCCGTTGCCGAGTTACTAGCTCGGCCAGCGCCTACACTGTTGTCTCCAACTCCAGCGAGGCAGAAGAGCAGCAACTTCTTGCAAGTTCCGGACATTGAATCACCAAGGTATATTTTGCAGAAATTTATTAATAGAAGATTAATATCTTATCTATATTATTGATTCTCATGGTAAACAGCTTTGAATCAATTTTTTTTTTATACAAAGACTATCGTGTTGGTTTCATTGACAAATGTTTTAAATTCGTCAGTTTTTTAATACGCTTTTATTAGCTTCAGACGAATATAATAAAAAATTAACTATCCTGAAAAGCACCCCACGCTTTTTTACAATAAAATCATTTTTTCTTACACTATTTTTAATTTAAATTTATTAATATTTATTTTCTATTTTTTAGTTGAATTTTCTATAAAAGCGTATTTTACAGTTTTTAGACTATTATTAAGAAATATAATTGATATCTGACTGTGACTGTCATTTATTATCCGCCAACATCATTCAAACAAGGCTTGAATAAGATGCCTTAATGTAGTTAGTGCCTCGGTATTTTCAAGAGCGAAAATAAAATTATTACCAGAAATTGTATGACTTGAAGACATTTAATTGACACGTATATTTTGCGTTTTCTTCCTTTTTTTTGTTTTATCTGTGTTTATTTTAAAAATATAATAAAAAATTCTAACCTTGAAATAGAAATTGAATTTAATGTTTATAAAATTGAATTTGATATTTCCAAAAGTGAATGCGATATTTATAAAATTGATTTTGATGTTTATAAAATTGTTAAAAACCTATATTGTTTTTTCCACTTCCGTAAACTTTCGCGATCAAGATTTTTAAGCACTATTATTTAACGGGCTCTTAGTAAGATTTTTGTTTTAAATGTGTTCCCCAGCTTATAGAGGTCAGTCAAGAACTTGAGTGTTTTTTTTTATATTACTTAGATAGGTGGACGAGTTCACAGCCCACCTGGTGTTAAGTGGTTACTGGAGCCCATAGACATCAACAACGTAAATGCGCCACCCACCTTGAGACATAAGTTCTAAGGTCTCAAGTATAGTTACAACAGCTGCCCCACCCTTCAAACCGAAACGCATTACTGCTTCACGGCAGAAATAGGCAGGGTGGTGGTACCTACCCGTGCGGACTCACAAGAGGTCCTACCACCAGTAATTACGCAAATTACAATTTTGCGGGTTTTATTTTTATTACACGATGTTATTCCTTCACCGTGGAAGTCAATCGTGAACATTTGTTGAGTACGTATTTTATTATAAAAACTGGTACGCGCGCGCGTGGTGAATTGGTGAATGCGGGCGTGCCCTGTACAATGCATGACTCGTACAAGTGATGTTTAATATTTCAGGCCAAAAAGCGTGCCAAGTTCCCCGATGGTAAAGCGCGCGTTCTCCCGCCTCGGTACCATCACGGCGGGCTGGGGACGATCCATCAGGAAACAACACTCGCAACTAAATGCTGATGACAAAAAAAGATGGGCCAGTTCCCAAGATTGCTCCAGTAATTATATTTTGTTTAATTAGTTTATCTAGAGAATATAAATACTGTAACGGCCATTTTTATCTTATATGTAGTGTATGTATAACATTAATAATTAATTCACAGTTGGGCATTACTATACTTAGTTATCGCCCACAAACGTGCATTAATTGAGCCCAATCAAAGTTTTGTGCGAATGCTAACGATAAATACTTGCAGATACGGACATACACTGATAAAATTCAGTAAATTAAAAATTGAAATTTTAATTTAAAAAACTTTTATGAATGAATATTTTCAAACTATTGTATTAACTCCTCATAGTTAAAAATACACATATATTGAGATTATTCATTTCTAATTTATGCACACAATGAAATACGATATTTGAACGTTAATAAATTAAAATAAGAATATTTAAATCTATATGCTTCACATAGAATTTTATTTTTTATTACTATTTTTATTTATTAATCTTCTATATTAGCCGACTTCACCTATTAGGTATATAGCTCTAATAAAGAAAAAAGAAAAAAAAAAGAAATCTTCTATAGTCACTCCTTAATTTTATCCAATAAAAGGTACGAAATTTGATGTTCACGTAATAATCCATGCCTGTCTTTAGAGTTACAGTAACAAATGTTTGAACGTACCGTAATTCTAATTTACTGTAAATTATACCGAGGAACATTAAACAAATAAATAAATATGATCATAATAGCCTCGCAATACTATGTTTCAGATAAGGAAGGAAAAGAAAAGGAAAAAGAGAAGAACGCAGCTCTAGCAGTACCCAGGCTATCTGTATGCGCAGACGCGCAAAAAGTGGACCGAGCGAAATTAGCACAAACTGAGGTAAATTAAGAAACAGGTATCTCATTTAATAAGCTGCTAGGATTTTATTGTATTTTAATTATTACACTAAATGGCCATACAAGCCCATCCATTTGATTGTATTTCTAATGAAATGCGTACTTAACAAAAAAAAACCAAAACGCAAAATTATAATTACTGGTGGTAGGACCTCTTGTAAGTTCGCACGGGTAGGTACCACCACCCTGCCTATTTCTGCCGTGAAGCAATGATGCGTTTCGGTTTGAAAGATAGGGCTGTTGTACTATAAAAACTGAGACTTTAGAAGTGATATCTTAAGGTAGGTGGCGGTATTTACGTTGTAGATGTCTATGAGCTCAGGTAACTACTTAACACCAGGTAGTCCGTGAGCTCGTCCACCTCCCTAAGCAATAAAAAAGGCCCACCTGGTCTTGCATTCAATTCATGAAAGTATATTCGATTCTATCAAAACTCCATATAATTAACGTCATAATTATTATGACTATTATACAATTAGTGTAGGCATGCCTGCCACATTATTGTTTGGTTACCGTCGCACAATACTGACAATACTAGCCAAATCATTTCCCTTCAACAAAGATTCTTTTAAATCAACTTTATAAAATATAAACAAAAAAACTCTAGTCATCAATTTACGAATGCATATTTAAATTTGTCTTAAATTTCAGTTCTCTATTATCGAGTTCGATCCGGATACATTCCGCATTCTCCTGGACTACTTGCACACGGGTAGTTGTCCTCTAACCTGCGCGTCGATCCCGGGACTGATCTGCGCTGCGGAACACTACGACCTTCCTGAACTGCTGCAGGCCTGCTTCCATCACGCGAAGCAATTCCTCAGGATAGAAGTGGTCAGTATAATGTGTGAGTCCGCACGGGTAGGTACCACCACCCTGCCTATAGCCGTGAAGCAGTAATGCGTTTCGGTTTGAAGGGTGGGGCACCCGTTGTAACTATACTTGAGACCTTAGAACTTATATCTCAAGGTGGGGGCGCATTTACGTTATAGATGTCTATGGGTTCCAGTAACCACTTAACACCAGGTGTGCTGTGAGCTCGTCCACACATCTAAGCAATAAAAATTTTTTAAAAAATAATGTGACTACGTTAAGCCATTTACAATAATCTGTGCTAAGGTTTTTTGTAGGTATGATGATCCTGGAATATTAGGTAATTACAGTACTCCGTAGACTTTACAATGTAAATGCCGCCACGCACCTTGAGAGACGAGATGGAACTCTCAATTACCTATTGCTTGATGGCTGTCCAAGCCGTACCGCTTTTGGTAACCTAAGCACGCGGGCTTACAATACCATAGCACCAGTATTTACTAAAAGCTATGAAATTTGCTGGTTCGATTTTTATTACACGATGTTATTTCTTCACCGTGGTAATCATGATATGGGGCATGCCTCACACTCGATCCTCCGAACCGAATGGTAAACAGTCGATGTCGCCCTAAAGACGTCATTTCGGTTCCTCCCGATCCACTAACGGTGCTTTTAGGTACCTCAAGCACCGGTCACCGTGCTTGTTGAAACCGTCACTTGCGACGAGTTCGGCAAGTAATTTAACCCATAGACATAGCCCACTGAGTTTCTCACCGGATCTTTTCAGTGAGTCGCGTTTCTTATCCGGTGGTAGATTCTGCGAAGCACTGCTCTTGGTAGGGCTAGTGTTAGCAACGTTCTCAGGTTAGAGCCCCGTGAGCTCACCTGCTCGCTCGGTTGCGCTGCATCGCCTCTCAAGACTACCAGCGTAGGTAGAAAAAAAAGTAGTAATCGTTTGTGAACATTTCGTCTTCTGGCATTAAAACTGTATAATCTCAAAACTTTCTAGTTTTACAGGAGAGTGTTTTAATTTTTTTTTACATGTGATATTTTTAATATTGTTAATCATCTTTGCAACATTTATTTTTTATTTTTTCCAGTTACATTATCTGTCTATTAAAGTGGGATAAAATTATGTAGTAATTTTGTTAATAGTAGTAAAAATATAGGTAAACTAAAAAAAAACTAAAATTAACTACGCTCTTTTGACAGTATTTATGAAAAAAATACTGGTGATACCAAATGATTCCGCATATTAACTCAATTTCGAATATTTTTGGAAATTGTACACTTTTAATGAAAAAAGACGATTTTTTTTAAGCTCGTACATTTTATTATGAAAAAAAAAACGCATCTATTATCGCATATATAACTATTTTTGAAACCCTATACAAGAATGTTGGTCTTCTTGGTCTTAAATTATACATAATAATATAATGTATTTATTTTACAGGTGTGCACTATGCTGATATCTTTAGAAAATTATTATTGGCGATACACTTCAGCATCTGAATTGGTAAACATGATTCTTGCTTTCATCGAACAGCGCGCGTACGCCCTTTTCCAGACATCAGAGTTCCTCAATCTCTCCGAGTCTATGGTGCAAATGATCATGTGCCGCAACCTAGAAGTGCCCGAAGTAAGGAAATTCGAAGCCATGCTCGGCTGGGCCAAAAACAAAATCAAAGCAAAGTCCGCCAACAAGACTGACGCCAAAAATGAATTTAAATGCATAATGGAGAGGCTGGCACGAGACTTGAAGCTGTACAGGATTTCACCACAAGAGCTGATCAAAGTGGTGCTCCCATCGAAGGCTATAAAGAACGAACAAATCCTCGAGACGCTGATGTACCAGGCCAACTCCGGGATGTACCGGATCCAGGACAGCTACATCGAGGCCTGCCAGCAACGCTTGCAGAAGCAGGACTCGAGGTTCTCGGAGTTTGAGAGTTTCGACTACGGCATTTAACTTGGAGCTGTGAGGCATATCAGTGTATTAGGTAGATATGAGCGATCACGCCGAGCCCTTCTCTATATGGTACGTTGACGCCTTCTAAAGTATTAAAGTATTATTGTTGTAGATCAGCGGTCGGGAATCGGAGTAAATTACCCCAAATGGGGTAAAATGAAATTTTGGGGGGGAAAAATGAAACTTTTGTGAGTAAAAAGTATATATTGAAGTGAAACTTCTTTAGAATCGTTGTGATTTCAGACTCGATGAAAGGAAATGAAATGAAACGAAAAAATTTTTTTTTTTTCAAAATTATTATTAGGGCTGTGAAAGATGCTAAAAAAAGCGATTTCGCTTTTTTTGTTCTTCGTCATGGGGTAATATCAACTTACACAAAAATATTTTCAGGTAATAATTCAAAAAGTTCCCCGACCGCTGTTGTAGATGTACTAAAATACTAGTAGAGATGCGAGAAACATTTGTACACTTCTCGTAAACGTATTCCTTGTTGTTATTCATTGATACCTATATATTTTTTACATCTAGCTAGATGTGTTCAGCATAATCATCTATATTTTTGGTACAAAAAATTTGCATCGTAATATTCAGCCAAAACTATGTGTAATCTATTATGTAACTAAATGTTGTATATGTCGATGTATCTATTACACGTGTGTCCCTCTCTGTGATCCGCTAAGTAGGTATATTTTCTAACTTTTAAATTAGTAAGTATTATTTAGTACACTTTAAACCTTTATATATATATATATATACATATATGTATTACATTACGTAAACACGACACTGTCGGTAACTGTCGCATATGGTTAAAAACTGTATAAACCTTTCTAAATAAGATTTTGAAGTATTTATACCTAATTAAAATGAAAACGTTTATAAAAATAATCGATTAAAACACTTTATTCGTGTATTTATTTTTTTGTGATGGAAACAATTTATTGAACAGCGCTACAATATCTTATCATGACTTATCGATCGTTGCAGTCCACTTTTGTATGTGTAAGAAACGTGAACCAACCAGCTAATGAGAGAGAAACGTGTAAGTACTGTTCTAAAATTGCAACCATAGTACTAAAATTAATGAAAAGTTAAATCTATATTGTTGAAGAAGCTCGCCGGAGCACTAAATTTAAAATAACTTACTTACTAGCTAAAATTACGAATAAGAATATTTGGAAACACAAAGCTGCCTCAATATTATTAAAATCTAAGCATCTGATATCCGTTGATCTCTTATTTTATTTATCACTATACTTTTAACTAAATTTATTGTTTATAAAAAGGATCTTTCATATTTTCTGCACTTAATAACTAATGTGTATAATCAAAATGCTTTAAGTATTGTGTTGTATCATATTATGTACCAATGATATACGCTAGAAATACGGGCCACTAATTTCCGAGATATTTCAAATCGAACAATAAAATCAAACTATTCATTGAGCTACACTTCTTTCGATCTTGTCTACGTCACAATCGATCGTTCTCATTAAATACTATCAAAATTTAATCAATGATATGAAGATAATCTATTAGGGCCTGACCACATCCACGCGACACAAGGCAACGCCGCGCCCTTATGTTATTTAAGCCATACTAGACAATACGATTATATGAGGCGTAATGCTTTTTTTTATTGCCCTTGTAGGCAGTCGAGCATACGGCCCACCTGATGGTGAGTGGTTACCGTCACCCATGGACTTCTGTAATGCTAGGGGCAGAACCAAACCGCTGCCTACCGTTAAGTACTCTCCACAGGCCTCGTTTGAAGAAGGATATGTCATAGCGCTCGGGAAACACCGTGGAAGAGAGCTCATTCCAAAGCCAGATGGTACGTGCAATTACCGCTTAAATTACAATGCTTGAAAACATACTGTCAGTACATAATTTCAGTAGTTAAATAATATGGTATCGTATCTATGAGAAACGCGTAAGTACGCGGACGTAGTCTCGCTGTTTGATCAAAAGTTCAAATTTAACCGCGGTTTGACTTCTTTTTTTGTTCTTATGATGTAGCGACATCATTCCACCTTGTATTCAGTATGTTGTTTTTGACAAACGATAGAACTCCGGATAATTTGGTGAAAATATTCATTTGTATGTGATTACTTGAACCACGATAATGTTTTTTATTGCTTTTTGGATAGATCATTTAGCAATTTGCATGTTGCTCAGCCGTTACCGGAGCCCATAGAAACCTATAAACATATGTCCTGAAGGTTCAAAGTCGTGCGATTATAATGTTTCGAAGTCGGTACATTTTTTTATTTATTAATAATGTATCAAACATACACACAAACACACGGATGACTTCCATAACGCAAAATAAAAATAGTGTTACAACTTGTATTTTAAAATGTTGGTGAATCGACACCTACTATCTTTATAACATATAAACGACCTTCCCATATCTACCGCTAAACAGTAGCGCGCTCCCAAATTAATGGGTATTTAAACGGCAATTAATAAATATTAATTTACCATAATAAATTTATGAGGGCTAAGGCCTTATGTTCTCGTGACTATGAGCTCTCGTGGCCATTACACACCCGGTCAGGCTTAGTCATACACTCGACGACTGCGGTAAAATTATAAAATATAAATAATATTACAACGAATAATAATAATATGGTGATTGAGCGACGGCCCGAGCCACGCAACTTTTTTTTTTATTGCCCTTGTAGGCAGACGCGCATATGGTCCACTTGATGGTGAGTGTTTACCGTCGCCCATGGACTTCAGCAATGCCAGGGGCAGAGCCAAGCCACTGCCTACCGCATATTTGTCTTTGGTTAATCAAATATGTGTGTTTAATCCACCACACCCAAATATGTGTGTTGTCCATTGAATATTATAATCTAATACAGATCTGTGCCGTACTAAGCATATAATTAATTATTATTTAAAAAAATCTTAATATCGCCATATACTGATTTGTAGGTACAAAAAATTTCAATATCTTATAACACTTTTAGCGTGCATCAGAGGTACTTTATAAGAGTCTATTGTGCAGTCTGTTTCTAGGATAAATTTTAACCTAACTTATGATGATGGACGTACAGACTGCATAGCTATAGTTTATTATATATTATTATACTTATATGTAATTTAGAATTGTTGAGTCGACCTCTTGATAGGTAAATGTTTACTTTGTATTGAACGTGAAATATGTAATGTTATTAATGTGAACATTTTCTGAACCAAATGTTTTAGGATGGTTAAGATCTAAGTATTTAGTCGTGTTTGCCCAAACAAAGACCTGTTTCACCGAAATATATGCTATGAATTTTAAATGTAATTGACGTGATGATTAATTGTTGTGGATATAATCGTTCTTTATATCACTTCCGAGTCGATGTAAATAATGGTAGTTACTTCAAAATTTGACCCTTATCTGTTAAATTAGACGTCATGAAAGCTAGGTTAATTACTTAATAATATCAAGCTCTATGTAGCAGTATACCAATTTATTTGTTGTTTATTGTAGGTCAATAATATTTTTCTGCACAGAACAATATACCAAACCAACACCTTTAAATATGTTTATTGTATTAAATAATTATTAATACTTACAGTGTTTATTCAAATAAAAAAAAACATTAATATTAGATGAAAGCTCTTGTGAATGTGAAGCGGGTCTTTAAACTTACATGGATCATTTACATTTAGGTGTTGAAAAAATTACGTAGCCTAAAAATTATAATGTTTATAACACTGAAAAATGAAACAAGCAAACGTTGAATTGTTCGTAATTTTTACACTTTTTAAACTATACAAAGAGGTTATTAAATTTTCAAAGTGAAATCGTTTCGTTCGCCATGTTTTGCTCAAAGCTTGTAAAATTCTATAAATGAAAATTAATACGAAATTGGGTGTCACATAAAAAAAGAAATGTGTGGTGTCGTGGGACAACGGATAGGAACGAAGTTTCTTACAATAAAAATATTAATTTTAAGTTCTATTCGAGGTATAAAGAAAATAAAACTGGAGGTTTCGCAACAAACCACGGTCATTCGGTAACCTGCGAACTTATTGTGGTACACTTCATTCACGGTTGTTTGCATAAGAGTTAGTGTATTGCGCAAACGAACGCTCTGAGATTGTGTTAAAATCGAAAATATGTTATTTTTTGTACGTTATTACAAAGTTAAGTCGTACACTGTGCGCATCACTAATAAAAATCTTACGTTACGGACGTTTTTTTCCGGTTAGGGTACCCCTCCGCATCGTCCCATAAGGAACTTCGTTCCAAAAAAATGTATTGCATGCGAATATTTTGTGTCACGTTATGAGTTTACTTATATAATAATACTCATACGTATGCTGTGTGTTTAGGTTTAATTTGTAGTAACACCAAAATTATTAATAGACGTGAAAAGCTCTATGAAGTTCAAATAAGTTTTCTATTCCAAAATTTTAACCTTCCTGTGATCGTGAGTGTTGCTATAAGTATGTTAATACGTGGAATCTTGAGATATATATCTAACTATAACTGTTATTTTGCATGAGCAAGATTAATATCCAAAAAAATATATTATGTGGTCAATAAAATGTTTGTGTATTTATTGTTGAAATTATTTAAATATAATTTTACCATTCATATTTCCTAACAAGAAGAAATAACTTACTTACACTGAAATGTTTCTATAAACAGACCAAAATTAATTTTTGATTCTCCCAAGCGCGAACCCTAAGTGTTAGTACAAAACTAATCGACCGCCCATAACTCACCCCATTTAATACTTACTTAAACTATTAATTTTAAAGTTTGTATGTTTCATATTATTATTACTCAATTATGTAAAATAACTGAACGAATTTGCATGAAAACTTCGCACAAAGATAGCTTAGTAACTGGATCATTACATTACCCGGACAATACCGGGCTTGTCTTCTATCTAGAGACCTTGAAAATACACTAACAACGAATGAAGCTTTAACGTGCAATATTTGTAGCATCCACTCTCCAACCAATAAAACTGGCGTGAACTAATAATTGATCGTTACTGTCTCAAATGATTCCAAATATATCATTTTAATACGCTTTTATTAGCTTCAGACGTATGTATGCTAGCATGTATATAACGGAATCTTTGAACTTGATTTTGACCCCCTTCAAAACGTCGGATTAACTCGAAATTTGGCATACTTATTAAGGACCAATGAAAATTCAGAATTTTAAAAAAATATTGAAAGAACTGAAATTCAACTAAAAAATGAATATGAATTGTAAATATTTTATGAACAGATATAAATAGAAGGGTTATTTTGATAATATCCTGAAAAGCACCCCACGCTTTTTTTCAATAAAATATTTTTTTTTTACACTATTTTTAATTCAAATTTATTAAAATTTATTTTCTATTTTTTAGTTGAATTTTCTATCAAAACGTATTATTTAGTTTTTTAAACTATTATTTATTTAGATTTTTTTTTTTTTTTTTTTTTTCCTACCTAAGCTGAGAGCCTTGAGAGGCTATGTCAGCGTAACCCTAACTTTTGTAGGTGAGCTCACGGGGCTCAAACCTGATGACGTTGCTAACACGAACCCTAGCAAGAGTCGTGCTTCGCAGAATCTACCACCGGATCGGAAACGCGACCCACTGAGAAGATCCGGCGAGAAACTCAGTGGGCTGTGTCTGAGAGTTAATTTACTCGTCGAGCCCTTCGTCGCAAGCGACGGGTTCGACGAGAACGGTGACCGGTGCTTGAATTACCTAAAAGCACCGTTAGTGGATCGGGCGGATCCGAGATGACGTGTTTTGGGCGACGTCGACTGCTTTCCATTCTGTCCGCAGGATCGGGAATGTAGTTACCGGCAGCCACGATGAGAGGGTTCTCGTGTCGTGCCGCTTTATCGAAGTGGCGCATGGACGCCGACTGCAGATACTTACTGATGGACTCTAAGTCCAGGTCGTCATGGAGGTCGACGTTCCTGACGAACCACGGGGCTCCGACGGCTATCCTGCAAAAACGGGATTGAATAATTTGGAATGACTTTAAGTGAGTGCGGGCCGCGTGAGCGAACACTACACTTGCATAGGTCATGACGGGGCGTATGCAAGTTTTGTAGAGTGTCACCTTATTTCTAAGGGATATTTAGATTTGCTAAAGAGTACATAAATATTCAAGCTCGTAAGGAAAAACTTCTGAAGTTTACATCAGCGCTAGATAGATGGCGGTGTATGACTTTCCTAAATGTTCCGGTAATTTTTTTATGTCAGAAAAGATAGTAAAACATTAATTCATTTTTAATGATTTTAAGCACTTCGCTAGGAAATTTTATAAGGTACATAGTTCAAATTAATTTGAAAATAAGGACAAGGAAAGGAAAGATAAAGAGCAAGGAATAAAGAGATGAACATCCTACGTGCAGTGCGCATGCGTCATTTTGTTCATCATGTCAAACACAACAGCAAATTCCATTTTCATAGAAACCATTTTTGTGTGAAGAAGACCAAAATTGACATTTAAATGTCGTCCAGTGTGCTTACACTATCCAAAAAGTTAAAAAACGCGCGTTTTTTAACTTTCTCGATAGTGTAAGAGTTAAGCCAATTATGTATGCAGCTGGAACAGCGCCCCTAACGGCAAACGGAGGCAAACGATCCCATTCCATACAAATATGTATGAGCTAACTTTTACGCTATCGAGAACGTTAAAGAACTCGCACTAAGCACACAGAATGATATTATGTCGTTTTGCTCATATCAGTCCGACTACTACCAAGTGCATCCAAATGATTCATATGGTCGTTGTCATTTGCATATTACCAACCCCACCAAGTTTTCTAGAACTTCGGTCTTATTCGTTATCGAAAGGATTAAAAATATTATTGTTAATTGTAAATACTGGATAATTCGTACGTACGTTGGGCTACCTAATATGTGCATATTCTGCATCAATGATATTTCTCAGTACGTACAGCACGCGAGGCCGCTAGTAACTACTAGGTTACAATATTTCATAAAGTTAGTTCAGTTATTGTCATAACTATGCATTTACGTTTCAAGACACATTTAATTCTACATTATCAGTTCCAAGTTTGATCAAATTGCGGGGGAAAGTTCATTGACTGGAACAAAATCGGTAGATGATAGCTATGCGTGGGTGGGCATTTCTGGCAAAAATCCAACCGTGAAATAAAAATCATAGATCGTGAAATTTCGCAGATAACATCATTCTTAAGGCAAAAAAATCTCGTTAAATGTAAATATTTTAAAATGGTAATAATTCCCTTCCGTACTTGAAAGGCACATTAATAGACGAGCAGCGTTAGCTCAATAGTCATCAGACAGAAACACAAGTTAGTATCAATATACCTTTACTCGACAAAATACTTAAATCATGAAATGTATAATCGATATTAGAAGAGTTGTTTTCAAATTTGGGGCCAAAAGCGAGTTATTGGATTTAATTCTTATAACCTTAATGTTACCGTAATTTGAAGTAGGTACAATAAATTTGTTGTCATGACAACAGGCACATGGCCCTTCCTATCTAATATATAAAATTCTCGTATCACGGGGTGCGTGATTGAACTCCTCCGGAACGGCTCGACTGATTTTCGTGAATCTCAGCGTGCATATCGGCCAGGGTGAAGAATCGGACAACATCTATTTTTCATCCCCCTAAATCTTAAGGGTGGTGGTACACCCCAAAATTTTTTATTTTATTTTTTAGACAAAAATTTTTGTTTTAATTTTTTTATGATACAGCATACAAAAATACATACAACCCTAAATGTTCACCTCTCTACGATCAACCCTTATTTTTTATTTGTTAATTAAAAACTTTAATTTTTTTTGCAAGAATTTTGTTTTTATTTTTATTTTGTCATGAATTAAAATAAAAAATCTGATGTTACTCTCAATTTTTCATCCCTCTATGATCAACCCCTATTTTTCATTTGTTAATTATAAATTTTAATTTTTTTTGCAAGATTTTATTTTTATTTTGTCATTACTTAAAATAAAAAAATTCATATTCCTCTAATTTTCACTCTTATATGATCAACCCCTGTTTTTCCATCCCGATTTTAATTTTTTTTATTCTATGCACAGATCCGCAATAAGGTTGCAAGATGGCAACCAAATATTATTATATAATTGTAGTACGATAAATTCTTATTCAGAGTTTAAAATTTCAAGTTCCTTTAATTATGTTTTTTTTTTAATTCAATTGATCTCCCACCCTCGCCGGTCGACTACTGATCAACTATCAATCGATCAGTTATCCCCGCCAGGTGTCACCACTCATCCAGCAAACATCACGTAGTAGGGATGGGGACGAAGCCGGTCTCCTGTCTTACTCACTATACATTTTTCAGCCATGTTTTTTTGGTTTTATTTGTGTATCAATCGTAGCAGTGACTGTTATACCTATTATTTTAATTTTTCTGTGCAACTCTCATGTTAATTTTACTGTCATCGTAAAATTATCATTAATTTCCAGTGCAATAATTATTTATTTACAATCTTATATATAAAATTCTCATGTCACAATGTTAGTTACCATACTCCTCTGAAACGGTTTTGACCGATTTTTATGAAATTTTATATGCAAGTTCACTAGGTCTGAGAATCGGCTACAATCTATTTTTCATACCCCTAAGTGATAAGGGTTGTCCACCCCTAACATTTATTTTTATTTTTGGACATTTACTAACCGTTCACAGCGCTACATGCCTTTACCACATCCTTACACACAATAAGTAACTTTTTTTTCTACACTAGAAATTCCCTAGAAATCTTATTTAATGTGCCAAAACAACGTTTGCCGCGTCAGCTAGTATCTGTATAACTATATACTACTCCAAATCTTATTCGTTATAACTGGTTCGAAATTCATATTCTAACTTGTTTGCTATTTTTCCAGTAATGCATGTTGAAATTCGGCAATTTTATTTAATCAGTATTAAGATACAATAATAAAGGAAAACTAACTGGATATTAGAACATTATTAAAAACAAAAGAAGTACGATTTCTAAGCTTTTAAAAAGGTTCCTATTTAAATTGTCATCCGTGTTGGCGTTATCAAATGCGTAAAATGAAAAATATAAATGAATACATATTTTATAATATTAACTATTATATAATATCTATAAGCAAAAACTTTGTATCCCTTTTTACGAAAATTGCGCGTACGGAGGAATATGAAATTTCCCAAATTTATTTTGCATAAAAAAAAATAAAAAATCATTACACACACTACTATGTATTTGACACAACACAATATATTATTACACACATATTTATTTATTGTCAAACTTTTGTTTTTATTTAAAGTCTGTGATCAAATTGAGAATAGAGTAATATTGTTTATCTTATTATTTGTCTATAGTGTAGTCTTCGCGAAATCTCTGACTATAAAAGTTTTTAACAATAGAACCATAATAATGTTCAAACTTATAATTTCAATTAATTATAGTAGAATTACGACTACTGCGGGACCACTAGTTATCAATAAAAATGAGGAATTGACTTGATTGTGATGAAGCATTTTTTATTCTGAACATACGTAAATACAAAAAAAAAATGGAAAGTTAGAGAAGGTTTAAATTCATGAAATCGTTACTTTTTTGGCCGCAAAGTTATAACGACTTTGCACCGACCAACTTATCCGATCCATTTTCCTTAAGATCGGAAATAGTTGTACCCATATTTAAAAGTTGAGTACGTGAAACGGAACGTGCTCCGAAGGTTCTCGGTGCGGCCGCTAGTAGCGCTCGTGCGCCAGTCTTCTTGCAGCGGGCGAGCGGCCGGCTGCCTGTTGCAGTGCGCGGTACGAATCAACACACGCGAGTTCGCGGTCATAGGCTCGAACGAACATCGAATCGACGGTCAGTGCGGTGACCATGATGATGGACAACGGGGTGATAAACAACTATGACGGGTTGTACCCGGACGGTTACATGGAACAAGAGGAGGAGTGGGAGCGTGAGGGTCTCCTAGACCCGGCCTGGGAGAAACAACAGAAAAAGGTTAGTGCTCCGATCGAAAATTGATTTTGAGCATCGGGAATAACAGAATTAAAAAAAAGACAAAAAATAATCGATTATTGTAACACGCTAATAGTGATGTATGCGTACTAAAATTTTGTGTCAGCAACATTTTATTATCTCGTTTGTGACTCATGTTTGTGTACTGCTTAAATAAAAATAAAGTATACCGGAATTAAAGAGTAGTACGTATTTAGTGTTTGTAAGAAAAAAATCGAACAAAATTTCAGCTGTCCCATAAAATAGTATTTAATGACAGAAAATTCTATTTTTAAACTGTCAGCTGGCAGGAAAGTATTATTACATTCCGAAAAAAAAACGTATAATTGGCACTTAAAACGGATTATTGCAAAAGCGAGGGTACATACGCGATTTTTTAAATTTTGAACCTTGTATTACACATTTCCCGCCGCTAGTTGAAAGTGGATCGCGGCCGTGGACACTATTAAAAGATTTCACGAAGCTTTTCGTGCGAGCGAGACACGCGCACGCCGCGTCCCACGGGAGGGAGCGGGCCAGAGCGAGAGGAGTCGAATTTCCGTTTAGTCATGTCCTAAAATGGGTCCAACGTAGGCGCCGCTGAAAGCGCGGGCGTCCGTCCGTCTTTGCGTCACCCTGAAACCCGCATTTCAGGAAATTACTCCGCTAATGATGTATATGCAAGCTGCAGAATCCGCTCAGTGGCCCGTAGGTCCGTGACGAATGCTCTGACGCACCTGCGGAATGTCATTAACGACTTACGACATCGCAGTCCTCTCCGCATACTGACCAATGATTTTAATTCAATGCACCGGACAATAAGTAACAATACAAATCTATAAAGACAATTAATAGTAACCTCTTGCTGTTTTTTATTTTTATTTTTCCTCCTCATTAAACTGCATGATCGATCTTCAAGAAAACCACTTCGATAATTTGCACTTTATTGTAAAAGAATATCAAAAAAATATTTTTATAATGGGCAATAAACGTTACGTTACGTACATTTTAAAAAAATATTTTTACTTATTTATTATCTACTTTACTTGGGCTTACGATTTACGGAATTACTTATTAATTATTATTATTTTTATTATTATAATTATATTGTTAAAAAAAAAATTATTATATATGAGAGATCTATTGAACGTTTAAAATATCGAAACATAAATAAATCTATAATCGCGGCTTCAAGGAAAACGTTTACCTCATGAAGTTATTTTGATACTAAGCACTCTTGAATTAATTTATTTACGTCTGGATTTTTGCGCCCGTTTTACACAGCCGACGCAGAAGCTATTGATCTATCAATAATATCGGATAAGCCTGTTGGCTTCGAGTAAGGACGATGAACGCAAGGCTCGCCGCAAGCCCCACAGGATATAAACAAAGAGGCTGCGCGATACGGAGCATTGCCCGTGCATACATAGCGGGTCAATGTCGCGGCCGAATGATCTGAGATGCGGCGTCCACGGAAAAGTCGCCGAACCAGTCGCACTCACACTCGGACATATAGGAATCGTTCTTCCGCAAGAAGGTCACTAGCACACATACTAAAAACACTTTTCTCCTTACACAATCCGTATGTGTCCGCTTCACTTTTATTATTACTAACAATTGATCAGATTATGCAACTAATAGTCATGGACGTATAACTTTCCACATATACATTTTACAACTGCAGTAGGTACATTACGGTAACAAGCAATCTCACGAATTTATTACTACAATATTGATTTGTCAATTTTTATACGTTAGAAATCGTATACGTGAAAGTGGGGAAGATTTGTCGAAACTGGTTATTAAAACGGAATACGCAAAACTTCTAATACCCTATAGCGGTATTCATAAATTTAGCTTAGAATTAATTTGATTCAATTTTTGATTATTATTCGCGAAACGAACCCATTAAAAACGCGATATAAAAACGAGCACAAAGCGTATTTAAGCAAATCAATGAAATGCATCTTTTATTTATAAGAATAATGAATCGACAACAACTGTGTTCTTTAGATAAGAAATTGATGCAGAACTTAGCATTTAAAACACTATAACATAAGTTGCAGTGAAGCAGTAATGCGTTTCGGTTTGAAGGGTGGGGCAGCCTTTGTAACTATACTGAGACCTTAGAACTTATATCTAAAGGTGGGTGGCGCATTTACGTTGTAGATGTAACCACTCCAGTAACCACTTAACACCAGGTGGGCTGTAAGCTCGTTCACCCATCTAAGCAATAAAACTAAAATAAAAGTAGATAATTTGTATCCCGTTCGGAAAATGTTTTTGAAACTTGTCGTTAGCACTTTATCACCTTGGCATACCTTTCGAATAACTCCTAAGCGTAAACGAGGTCGCTGACTAGCGATAAGCCATTGAGGCGAATACTGTCCCCAATGTAAAGGCATAGCCTCCAATGTTTTTCTGTCTTATTTAAATAATTCATGATAACACAAATTTCACTTTTCCTTCGCATTTAGTAGGTTTGGAATAAAATTAACACGCTACACTATATTTATCCAAATGCACGAATTTAAAAATATATGTCCTTACCAATTCTATAATGTCCTATATATGGCAGATATGCTATGTAATTAGGTACCTACAATAGTCATTAGAGTTTTATGAATTGTCATCTATATACAGATGATGAATTTGTATTGAGAAACAATGTTTAAATGATGTAATGCTATGTTTCATTATTATAAACAAACTAGCTGACCCAGCAGACTTCGTAGTCCCTCAATCGATAAAGAAAAGACCTAAGCTCTTGTATAAACTTAAAACAAACAAAAGGAATCCGTCCGACGGGGGACACATCAAAGGAAAAACAAAATTGTTATTTTAATTTAATTTCGAGCATTTTCATCAATTTATCTACCTTTTAAACCTTCTCTGGACTTTCACAAATAATTCAAGACCAAAATTAGCCAAATCGGTCCAGCCGTTCTCGAGTTTTAGCGAGACTAACGAACAACAATTCATTTTTATATATAGAGATACCATTCCTAAGGAGTCAACTTATGAAGCCAAGTTATAGGCAGGAGTTTTTTTTAACACGGCAATCGTGTTATTCGATAGTGATATTTGTATTTTTGATGAGAAAGATTCGTCTGAGTCATTTAACTGTAAGGTTAGACACCAAATTCAAATTGCTAATAGTGCTGTAGTGCAATTGAATAAATAATTATGATCATTTTCTTAACAATAATTATTTAAGTTTTTTAATTTCTAACTAAATAAATTTTACAATATAACAAACCAAAATAATTTGACATAAATTAACTCACACAGTAGAACAAATCATCCAATGCGCTTGAAGGAGGCACTGTTCCCAAGATACTGGCTACGTTGCCTCGTTGGACAGCCAGACACTCTCTGTGCAAAGTACCAGCCAGCCTTAGCATCACGTGTAACCTCCTTCAAGCGTTTGGAGATTTCTGTTAAAAATTTATTATTTAAGTTGACGTTGCGGTATCACTTGCGTAATTTAGAAATGTCTATTTTTTCCTTGTCTCCGTTGCTTCTCTTTTGGCACTCTGTCAAAAAATCCTGCAGCTGCCGTTTCAAGATATGATGGAATGTACAAGAATGATATTCATAAAATTTCCCTATGCAAAGTTCAACGACATGTTAGAGTAATAAAACCACGAGCACGGTGTCAAATACTTACTAAAGCCCGCCTACACATGGAAACCTCCGAGAACTTCCTCACAACCTTTGTCTTCGTGATTCAAACGACTCGAACAAAGATGCTATCACATTTCTAAGAAAGTCTTCATAATTTTTAAAGCTTTAAGAATCAAATTTTAGTCTTCAAAATATAAAATTTGGTGTTAAACGTTCTGTTCATAATAGTTAAATTAATATTGTAGATATCGTTTTTCATTTCATAACCGAGTCGGGTGAAAATGTTTGGATTATTATTACCTTTTCACAATAATAAAAAAAATCCGGTAACATACAATTCAGATTAAAAAAAAAACCTTTTACCAGGAATATAAATAGAGACTATTAAAATCTTTAAAAAAACCTATGATAACTATAACGGTGACATTAATAAACTTATAGGTTAGATTTACGCGATTATACGCGATTATACGCGATATTATAAAAAAAAAAAAAAAAACAATATAAAATAATATGAAATTCGATTTTAAAGACAATAAAATAGAATGAAAGCTAGCGGAACCAAAGTAAACGACCTTGGATATTGAACTACGACACGATAACGGCTGCAAAGAGTAAATTTACATTCACTTAATGCCCGGAGAAATGTAACTTTCTAAGGCTTATCGGATAACACCGACAGAATAACTCCGAAACCTACCGGCTGAGATGATTCGGTAACAAATTAATTAATTTACTTATTATTTAATAGAGAAATTAAACGTGTTTTGAGAAAGCAGTCTCATTTAAGTAGCTCACCAATGTTACTGTTTCTGAATGTACCATTGAAACTAAATACCATATCGATCATACTGGGTCTTACAATTGTAAAGCAAAGATATAAACATATAAGACAATATTAACTCAATAATGAGTTAACCACGATCCGTCAATCACAATTTATTTGATTGTCAGTCGTGTCATTTTAGCTTCCGAACAATAGCATTCGAAACATTAACCATATTCCATATCGTATTATTTTCTTCATCGGCTAAACCAAATGAACATAATACGGAAAAAACAATAAATGCTTGAAGCTTGACTCATATTCTAGTGAAAGTTTGTACTTAAAATTGAACTTTAATCACAATGTCACCGAGAAAATTACTCATAGGTTTCTGGTAAAACCACAAGAACGTCAAGTCGAAATTCATGCTCAACTATAATATGTTCCGAAGTGAACCGGTTTCAATTCTAACAATTCTGCTAAGAGGGAGACGCATTATAATTATAGACCCTTATACGCATCCATGTATGTATGTATATCGCTTCTTTCATTTGATTTAATATACATTGAAAGCCACTTATATTCACATGTGACCGCAATAGTGTTTCATTTGGAAAAATTATACCAAAATTACGTTTTCATTACATATGGTTTAGTACTTATGATTTTTAAGTATTCAGTTTCATTATACTTTAATTTTCGGTGCTCACCCATTAATTATTAGATCTATCCAACTATTTTATTATTAGATATATCCGACTATTATTAGGTTTATCGTGTGGTTGAAATTGAATATTTATCTCAAAATTTAGATTTTAATGTATTAAAACACTGTCTTTTTTTATTTTTTTATTGACCGCTCGCCAGTGTAATGCTCACCGAGATCTACTAAAAGAATCATTGACAAGCAGAAGAAAAAACGGTTCTATACTTTTGCGTCCTTAAATATTTTTATGTAGATGTAATGATTTAAAAAAAATGACAATTTCGTTGCCGATTTATTTTCTTAATTTAATACCTATATTATGTTATAAAAATATATGTACTACTTTTACTGGTGGTAGGACCTCTTGTGAGTCCGCAAGGGTAGGTACCACCACCCTGCCTATTTCTGCCGTGAAGCTGTAATGCGTTTCGGTTTGACGGGTGGGGCAACCGTTGTAACTATACTGAGACCTTAGAACTTATATCTATGTCTATGGGCTCCGGTAACCGCTTAACACCAGGTGGGCCGTGAGATCGTCCACCAACATAAACAAGAAAAATAAAAAATAAAAGTATTATATACCATTATAGAATCTATTCGTATTGTAGCGTGTCTATTTGCCCTCTTGCTTTGTCGTGCGTTTCAAAACATTATGGTTTGAGATAAGTAGGCGTCGGGTCCGCCCACTCCATCCAGGTGCTCAAACCTGGCTCGTAATGATCCACGTTCCATTTCAAGCCGGTCTTGTCACTACTTTGTTTACAATGTAACACAGACATTATTTTTAATAGCCTATAATACCCATACCGTTTTCTATAGCTAAGTTTAATAATAGAATTCAAAAAGTAAGTGTATTTTGTTTTATAATTGTCTATTAAAAACTAGCTGACCCGGCAGACTTCGTAGTGCCTCAATCGATAAATAAAAGACCTAAACATTTGTATAAAATAAACTTAAAACAAACAAAAGGAATCGGTCCGACGGGGGACACATTAAAGGAAAAAAACAAAATTGTTATTTTGCACCTTCTCTGGACTTCCACAAATAATTTAAGACCAAAATTAGCCAAATCGATTCAGCCGTTCTCGAGTTTTAGCGAGACTAACGAACAGAAATTCATTTTTATATATTAAAAAATAATATTAATAAAGTTACTTTTTAATCAAAGTAAGTTGATATACAAAATACCTTTGCGCTTGTAAAAAAAGTAATGTAAAGGTAGCGGTTGATTATAAAACAAAAATGTTTTATTATCGACTATTTTCATTCAGTGGTAATTACATAACTCCACATAAAAGAAACGAAAAAACTAAATTGAAAATTCATTATTTTTGCTTTTGTTCGTTCATTGGGATTAAGGTATTAAGATTTACACTTGTTTTTGTCGTTCAGGCTAGGTTTTTGGCACAATACGGATAACATAAGAGCTCAAGATACAATATGAGTCCGATTCGTTTAAAAAAATCGATGTATTTCATAAATCTCGAGAAAATCGCCGTGCTACTTGATCGGGATTCATTCATTAATACAACCCGATAATTGTCAATTCTACCCGCGTTTGAGGCTGTAACTTGATACAAAAATTAATAAAGAGGATTCTATGACATTTAGTAGTATGTAGGCATCGGCTTGGCTCTGCCCCTGGCATTGCTGACGTCCATGAGCGACAGTAACCACTCACCATCAGGTGGGCCGTATGCTCGTCTGCCTATACGGCTATAAAAAAAAATCAAAAAAAAAGAAGAAAGTCTTCCATTACTTGCATCGAGGCTGCTTTTAAATTGGTATTAAAATCTTTTTTTTTAGAACTACAATATACGAAAAAAATAATCTCTCCATTTCGTGGTGGCATGTGATATAGCAAATTATGGAAATAGTTTATTTATGTTAACGCCCGCATTATGTTTCCGTCATTCGTTAAACTCGTAAAATGACAACGTGTTTATCAAAAGTGACAGACAGCTCTGAAGCCTAGTATTACGATGATGCCCACGAACAGACGAACGTGCCAGCGACATTCTATTCTCGCCACCGGTCTCGCACCCACGCGAAATGCTTCCAGCCACTGCCATTATAATTAGAAAAGCTATTTAGGTATATTTTCAGCATATGAATAGGCTTTTTATATCCTTTATAAATCTACATGCTGCCGGTCAAGCTATTAAAAATATAAATATATTTTTTTACTTGGTACATAATTCACATTTAGATCTAACTATTAAATCAGAGATTTTACAGTCTAAAGCGCAGTATTTTTTAAATAATATTCTGCATGTATTACTATACTTAAAAAAATGAAAAATAATTTTAATTGAATTAATGTGCAATCCTGTATTTTTTTATTAAGGAAAAATGTAATGTGCATTTTTAAGTGGGACAATAAACAGTTCTTAATAAATTTGTCACGTCCGTCGCTATTCCTACAACTAATCGGGGTTAACTCGTTCAAAGAAACGCCTGCGACCGGGTCGAAAAATATTTATTAAATACAGAAAGAAAAGTATGACTAGAATACTCAACATTAACTTGAAAATAAAATATTGAGTAAATTTTATCAAGATAATCTGCTGGAGGCGAGCCATTCTAAGGTTCGCCTGTTTAGCAGATTCTTGCGTCCATCGCTACGTCGCTGGTCTAAATTCTGGGAGTATGGGCACACTATGCTTTGTGTGCACCACTGAAGAACTCTTGAGCCTCACCATCGATTTATAATACGAACAACGTGGCCTACCCTCTTGAGCTGAGCAAATCTATCGAGTTACTTTTACCTTGGTTCTCCTATGAATACCATGTGTAACAATCACAGTTATACTTCAGTTGAACAGCTTAAGAATAACAAATACGTTAAAGCCTTTATTTTGAGGTATAAGTAAAAAAATAAAATTAAAAAGGCATTATTTTTTGGGGTAAATACAAATGGAAGTAATTAATATTAATTAAAACATATTTAGCATATATAAATCAGCACACTAGTACACAATTTTACATTACTTTCTTTAAAGTATATTTGATATTTGTACTTGTTTTATAATTTATTTCTTTAAAGCAATTTTTCTGCTAGGCAGCTACAAAATCAGTGTAAATCAATAAACACATCGGTTTGTGCTTCAATATCTTCTTTGCTGTCGGTATATTTCGCCTCAATACACAGTACAAAACACAATATACTAAACAAAAATGGATACCGATTATCTCTTTAGAGAATCCAACAGCTGTCAGTAAAATATAGATAACGACATTCAATTGTTGAAGCCCCTACTCATATTATTATGTGAGTTCTATTATCAACGGCAAGAGAATTAGATGGCCTCAATTCAAAGTTGTATGCGATCTCATTTTTAAACAAAACTATTTAGTTAAAAAAAAACCTAAATAAAAGTTAATTATCTGTATAAATTTAAGATGTTGTTGTCATGATTGTGTTGCCATATTCAAATTGAACAAACCTTCATAAATAACAAAGTGAAACAACATAACAATGTTATATTGACGTATTTTTGGCATAGTAAAATTGAACGCTACCCTCAGATACTGCAATTGTTCCTGGCTAAATTCATAAATTCTAAATAAACGGAACAAAACACGCGTGGGAAGACTCCGGAAATGATATCGCGTCAACGAGCAATTAGCGAAAATTCAACAAAATTAAAAAATTAACGACAGTTGATAGTGGCAGCCGAAGCTGATACGGTTTATCATGGATACTGAGGCTTTTGTTCCATTGCTTAAATTCTAAACTAAACAATAAGTCAAACTAAAGAGCTATTACTAAGTATGCGTTACTTTTTAATTTTCATTAGTTTCTGCCCGGAGGCCTTGAAATTTTTCTTAATTGCTATTTTGAATCACAGTTGGTCGCAACCGTAGTCTCGTGATATTTTAAACAAGAAAATAATGAAAATATACAATTGCTCATTTTACTAGAATAGTTATGAGCTACGAGAATTTGAATTGAATAGGTGTAGCAAGTATACGATATTATAATATTACTTATTAGGATGCATTTCTGAGAATCAGTGAATCCATAGCAAATGACTCAGGTTTCAAGTTTTACGCCACAACATGCTGGTAATTGAATCCTGTACACACTCAATTCATTGTGTGCCTATTGTGGACAAGTAATTTATTAAACCACGTCCTTCACAGGATGCGTACCATATGAAGACCCCTCTATAAAGTAATTTAAAACATGTTCGTGCCATTTCATCCGTAAGAAGTACAAATAAGTCTACATTTATTTTTCATTTAAATACGAAACAATATTTACCTAATGCTTATGCGGTGTAACATGCAAATGAAATAGCCTCATCTGTTTTTTCTTCTTCATTCAAATATCCCGGCTTACGAGTGCAAGGAATATGTTAAATCAGAAACTATGAGAGTGTCACATCAATTCAAACGATCCAGTAACGGTGCTTTTATGTACCAAAATCACCGGTCACCGTCCTCGTCGAACCCGTCGCTTGCAACGAAGGGCTCGACGAGCGAATTAACCCGTAGACACAACCCACTGAGTTTCTCGCCTGATCTTCTCAGTGGGTCGCGTTTCCGATCCGGTGGTAGATTCTGCGAAGCACTGGTCTTGTTAGGGCCAGTGTTAGCAACACTCCGGTTTGAACTCCGTGAGCTCACCTACTTGTTAGGGCAAAGCTGAAATAGCCTCTCAAGGCTATCAGCATATGTAGGACAAAAAAAATCAATTCAAAGTACTTCTAGTACATAATACCAAATTTTAATAAAATGACAAATTAAAATTACACAACAAATGTTATTAAAATTTTACCTACTGGAGTACAAAGATATATACATAGGTAATAGGTAACTCATGTATGAAATAGTCGTGGTCGATGATACTGTGTCAGTGCTTAAATAACGCAGAAGGTACCAATTTTTTTAATGAATTACGTACTTAACAGATGTTCAAGGAATACTTCCACGATTAAGGAAAAACAGTGTAATAAAAATCAAACCCGAAAATTCTCCAACCATCGATCATTGCATCCAAGAGACTGTCGGTTGCACTTGCAAAGAGTGCCAGTAGAAATGATGAAAGAATGAAATAGAATCACTGAATGACTGAAGAATGAAAGAATGAAAAGAAATCACTCGCGTATGTAATAAAAACAAAAAAAAGGCGGTCACATATGTTACGTATTACAATTAATTAACGATGACTGGTTTGAATTTAAACACACTTATCTTGCAAATGTCGTCTAAAACCCCAGAGGTCACATAGTTGGCGAGTTTGATTACAGAATAAAATTGTGTTGTTCATTATTTATACCAATTCTTATCTTTGATCAGTCCCATGACCGATAAGATAGATATCGTTGAACGCACGCGGGTAGTGATCCGTTTTTTGTAATGAATTATCCATATACGGGTGGCATTCGAATAATAGTTAAACAAAAAATTGCACTACCTACCTTGCCATTGTTTTATGGATGTTTAATTAGTGGTAAAATGCTCACACATAAAATTCCATTCATACTAATATAGAACATCAAAAGGACGCACAACCATCCATTCATTTATCGAAGCAATTCTTCTTATACAACCCATCAATGATGTTCTCGAATCATTAAATAGTATTGTATTATTGTGACCTGTATTTTGCATTGTATCTAAATGAAGACTTTCTATAAATAACACTTTAAACGTACGAGGCCTGCCAAATGTTCGAGTAACAGATAAAGCGGGCGGACCAGTTCGGCTAATGATCTTAGTTTATTAAAAAGAATTTGTTAATTATTATCACGTTGCTGTGAATCTTAAAGAAAGCGAAATTCGGTGCTTGACCAGTTTGGCACAAACACAAGTACAAAAATCTATATATACAAAAATGAATTGCTGTTCGTTAGTCTCGCTAAAACTCGAGAACGGCTTGACCGATATGGCTAATTTTGGTCTTGAATTATTTGTGGAAGTCCAGAGAAGGTTTAAAAGGTAGATAAATTTGAAAATCTTTCGTTTTTTTATCGATTGAGGCACTACGAAATCTGAAGTCAGCTAGTTTAAAATATAAAACTATTTACAAGATAAAAGATCTATGTAGTTCAAAGTCCAAATTGTGAGGAAATTTGACTCTCTTACGTAAAAGTCATAGTTTAAATGCACTTCTACATTGTACGAACGACACCTAAACAACACAATCACATACCAACACATACACGTCTGCTTCCAAACGAGAGTGGACGGAAAGCGCGTGCGTTCGAACCGCACGACACAATACCCGACCTCATTGTTATGTCGTTGCTGGTGTGAATGGCTGACCAAACGGCTTAGTTCAAATAACAAAGGCAATCAAGGCCTCGTGTGTATGGAGACTTTTACTGTACCAATTTTAACAAAGTTAGACAGCGTATAAACATATCAATACTATTTGAATAACTTCCAGTTAAATCTAGTGCTACCAAGGTAACAGACTACGCTGTTCCCATTAACAATGAAACATAACGTTGAAGTCTCAGTTGAGTTGGAATAATGCCTGCCCACTATCCTACACTTCGAACCGCGACAACCAGTAACCCGGTCACCGTCCTCGTCGAACCTGTCGCTTGCGACGACGGGCTCGACGAGCCAATCAACCCATAGACACAGCCCACTGAGTTTCTCACCGGATCTCTCAGTGGGTCGCGTTTCCGATCCGGTGGTAGATTCTGCGAAGCACTGCACTTGCTAGGGTCAGTGTTAGCATCATTCCGGTTTGAGCCGGGGGGTCACCTACTAGTTAAGGTAACGCTGAAATAGCCCCCATGGGATAGCCTTGGGAGGCTATTTCAGCTTAGGTAAGGAAAAAAAACAGTAACAATAATTCAAAGTATCTGGTTTTCATTTTGCAAACACCATTATTATCTTCTACTATATTTAGTTAATAACTATCCACGTCCACTTATATTCGATATGTAACTATGTAAGTATTAAAAGATAAGACTATGCAACTATTTACGTCAGTATCCAAATGCCTACTACACTTAAGTGGTTTATTTTGTATTTCTCTTATATAGTCTGGTCAAAGACCTAAAGCTTGTAATAATATGTTAGGAAACGTAGCGATACAAAAAACGCATTTGTAGGTTACACGATAACGAACCCATCTTACTAATTAATCGAGCTTCGAATTCGAATTTTGTTTATTACCATTTTATGCCGACAAGTGGTATACGACTCGTGGGAGTGGTTACCATCGCTCATGGACATCAGTATTTCCAAGTCTGTGTATACAGCAAAGGTCTCAAGAAGAGCAAGCGGTAAATAACACGGGAGTCGTTGGTAAGTTGGATGGTAAAGTTTGTAAAATCGGATGGTACATGTCTTTGGTATTTGGAAACGTACTGTGGATGAGCGCAGTAGTTTTAATAAGTAGAACTGGTAGTAGGATATCTTGTCCGCACGGGTAGACAGTAATACCTTTCGGTTTGAAGAGTGGGGCAGCGGTTGCACTGTCAAAACTAAGACCTTAGAACTCATGTCTCAAGTTGGGTGGCGGTATTTGCGTTGCAGATGGTTATGGGATCCAGTAACCACTTAACATCAGGTGAGCCGTGAGCTCGTCCAAATATCTAATAAGCATTAAAAAATACACAAATAAAAACATGTGACTGTACTCATGTAGCGGACGCGGTGATATAAAGGAGATAACAACAATTCCTCAGAGCACTCTCCAAATCACGTCCATCCGTAATTAGTTGTATGTACATATGTGCCATTACCGAAAAAAACTATAAATATTTGCGCAGCCGCTGGTGATCTCAATATTTATTCAAGATTGAACGTAATAATGTGCTGATGTAAAGGCCTATTTTAATGATTTGACCAAAAAATCTTTGTAATTTAACACCAAACCAGTAAATCGAACGAGGAAAACTATTTCTTAAACATGTTTACCGTCAGTTTCAATCGTTAACAACATTTGTTCTGATTTTGCGCAAGTCGAATTGGTACTATCGCTTATTTATTTATCTCACAAGCTCGCCATTATTCCAAAGCCGAAGGGTAAGGTAGCCATCATTCCAATTCATTTGAGTCTTTAACATCAATTTTCTTCACATTACAAATAAAACAGTCTTTCACTTTCGAGTCTCAAGAAGACCAGTACCATGATGTCTTTATGGACCGGGATACCCTCAGACACAGCCCACTGACTTTCTCGCCGGATCTTCTCAGTGGGTCGCGTTTCCGATCCGGTGGTAGATTCTGCGAAGCACGGCTCTTGCTAGGGTTCGTGTTAGCAACGTCGTCAGGTTTGAGCCCCATGAGCTCACCTACTAGTTAAGGTTACACTGGAATAGCCTCTCGAGAATACCAGACTAGGTAGGAAAAAAAAAGAAGGACCGGGACCTCTTTAGACTAGGTATGCCATAAACTCATAAACATATCTACGCCAATAAAAAAATACTATCGCTAAAAAATTTAAGCAAAGTCGAATCAAACGCATAATCTCTGAAGATTATATTTAGAATAACATCCTAGACAGAAATATCTGTCTGGAAACAGCTGTCGAACACGGGTCGATTGAGCGAGTCTGAATTACGCCATACACATACCTAAGTTCGATAGCTCCAGTCTTCACCTTGATTCGTAATAGTCGCTATGCCAAACCAACAAGGAGTAAATGCAAACAATAGACGTAAAACGCATTCGTTTGGATCCTTAGGGTCGATGACTTGACACAATGCTTTTCGTCAGGACCCATTTTGTTCTTAACGATCGCGACAAAAATATACATTTTGAAAGCAGCTCAAAACGTTACGTTATCTTGTTTGTACAAATGAAAGCTTTTTATTTCACTGCTATTGTAACATGAAACGTTACTGGCGGTATCAGATTCCCGTCATTATTACACTACGGTGACTTCTATTGTTAACGTGGTCACTATTATGCGGCTATCCCGTTCCTGTTTTTCATTTAAAATAATCAAATTATTCGATATGAATCGTCGAAAGAAAATCGTAAATCGTTCGAATGCGTATCGAGAAAAGTCTATAGAGCACCTGTGCAGCGCAGAGTAGCAGCCGCAAGAACAACTGGGCGATCATTCTAGATGCACTGAATCAAATCTAAAGTTGACGATCATTGGCCCGAATACACACCAAGATGTAGGTGATTGAGAGAGATGGGAGTCAGGTATGACGCTTACCGCTACTGCCCTAAACTTTCGTACTAAACATGTCCATATTTAGAAGTTTCTAGATCTAGAAGTATATTCTAAAACAAAATAGAATAAAATAATAATATTAAAGCTACATTGCTAATTAGAAGTAATATCAAGCGATATAACATTCAAAATATCAAGATCTGCATAGCGCGAAACTAAAAAACAGTGACAAAGAACCGGAATTGACGTTGCTATTTATTGTCTACATTACTGTTTTACATATAAAAGCTACAGCTAAAACTTAATATACTTAAAATTCAAACCTCTATATAAAATGTCGTGAACCGAAGATAACAGAGTGGACAATTGCGAGTAATTGCACCCTGAGTGTTCCGGATGCAAGCTCTTCGTATGTAAAAATTTTTTTTGTTCGTTAGGTGGACTATCTCGCAGCCCACCTGGTGTTAAGTGGTTACTGGAGCCCATAGACACCTACAACGTAAATGCGCCACCCACCTTGAGATAAGTTCTAAGGTCTCAAGTATAGTTAAAACGGCTGTCCCACCCTTCAAATCGAAACGCATTACTGCTTCACGGCAGAAATAGGCGGGGTGGTGGTACATACCCGTGCGGACTCACAGGAGGTCCTACCACCGGTAACATGCTCCTACACAACACTCCACAGCTAAAGTAGTTAATGTACCATACGTGTGTCACAGCATACACAAACTTGCAACACCAAAAATATACTTAATTTAGTGAAATATGAAAAGGCTTGCCTTTATGGTCTATGTTCCTATTACCTATTCAGTTAGACGAACAAAAACAACGTAACAGAAAAAAATTAAATACAACATTGCAAGCAATTCGGACATTCTTATTTGCACTTTACGACTACAAACTGTATTTTGCGGTCGCTTTTGTTATTTTCAATACATTTCCTAAATAAGAGCCAATGAATTATTACTAGCAAAGGTAAATTTGTGAATCAAAAACTATTGTCAAATTGTCATTGTTATTATAGATTTCGTACTAATTTCACTGGGTACTTCCATACACCCATTCCTGTGAAAAGGATCTCAAGTATCGCACAGATAGAAAAAAATTGTTGTTCTAAAGAGTTTCGTGTTCTCTTTTCCAGGACCGGGACTCTAATACACTTTTATCGTCAGTGTGAATTTAATTTAAAAAAAACATTCTTCACATAATGTTTTAACACTAGCATAGCTAAATGGCACACCTTGTAAATCTATAATATTCGTCGAAAAAAATAATTGGAACTTGATCGCAACAACTGTCCTCGGCGATTTGTAAATGGAAGATCAGATGGAAGCGATTTGCGAGAGTACCTAATTTAAAACGAAGTTTTTAAGAAAGAAAACAAAAGAACCATCTCAACATAATTACCGGTGGTACGACCTCTTCTGAGTTCGCGCGGGTGGGTACCACCACCCTACCTATATCTGCCGTGAAGCAGTAATGCGTTTCGGTTTGAAGGGCAGAGCAGCCGTTGTAACTATACTTGAGACCTGAGAACTTATATCTCAAGGTGGGTGGCGCATTTACGTTGTAAATGTCTATGGGCTCCAGTAACTACTTAACACCAAGTGGGCTGTGAACTCGACCACCCATCTAAGCAAATAAAAAATAAAAAAAACCTAACGGTAACGGCTTGGCTCTGCTGCTCGCTTTGCTGACGTCCATGAGTGACAGTAAATACACACCATCAGGTGGGCCGTATGCTCATCTGCTTACATGGGCAAAAAAACATTAAAAAATGTTTAATGTGAGGACTGTATCAAATTTGAATTATTTTAAGCACAATAAATACATTTAAAATAGTTTATATTTGAAAATATAATTAATACAGATATAGAGCTACGCAATTATTAGTGTTCTAAAAAAAAAAGGCGAAGCTGCCAGATCATAGGAATGCGTTATATTTCAATCAAAATGATCGTCTGACAGTTTAGAGAATCGTATTTTCAGAAGAAAGTATGTGTAAACCATGAGGAAGTTATGACTGTGTAATCTGCATTTATGTTGCCAGCCGACATGAAATCGTTTACTTTAACATCTGGGTCAAATAGCATATCGAATCTGATCTATTGCTTCGCTGATCCAGTTAATCGTTGTGTATAGTTCAAGCTATTATTGAAAAGAATTAAATTGACTCGTCGACATGTACGAATTTAGTTTAATTATATTGTCATATTTAACAATACTGTTTTGTTCAATCACTACCGCATTAATTGTTTTTTCTTTCGCTACCTTTTCGCTGGTAATTTAATGAGCCATTCCAGCTACGCGCGGCCGGTATTAATTGTATCAAAGTAAGAATTCCACTTATTTTCTATATTAAGTGTAGTTCACCGATTTTGGGTGAAAAATAATACAATATGAGACAATAAAAAAAAACATCCACCCGCAATATCTAATTGCACAAAATCACAAGTAATCTCAACTGGAAATATCTCTTCTTCTTCTTTTTCTCCACCTTATCCCACTAGGCAGGGTCGGCACAGCTAATTTTTCTCTTCCATTCTCTTCTATCAGCCGTCATCTCAACGCTCACTCCTCTCTCTCTCATATCGTCATTCACACACTCCATCCATGTCTTCTTTTGTCGACCTCTTCCCCCTCTACCTTTTCCATACATCTCCTAGTCACATGCATCTTCTCTCTACGCATCACATGTCCATACCACGCTAACCGTCCGCTCTTTAATTTGTTGATTACCGGGGCTACTTTCACACTTCCTCTGATATACTCATTCTTTATCTTGTCCATTCTTGTTACTCCACACATCCATCTCAACATTCGCATCTCTGCCGCAAATGGAAATATCTATATAGTTAAAATTACAGTTTAAAATTTCTGATCGATGCCGGTATTACGTCAGTATTTACAAAGGGAAGTATACAGATAGAATGCGACGCGGGGCTTGCGAAATACGTGACTTAACACGTTTGTTATTTATAGGTAAGCCATGGTGCATGAGTAACTAGGTTTATTATTGTTGGTATTTTAAAAACGTTGCAGCGACGAAAACGTTTTTGTGGCTATTCGATATTCAAATGGATTTTTAAAAAAAAACAGAGTTTTTAGGTCAACGCGTTTTTGGTTTTTCTTACCGCAAAATTTCATCATGTTCGTGTGCTTGCTTGATATGCTGCGGTTTCCAACAAAACGTTTAAATCTCAATCGACTTGGTTAAGAAACAAAACGTAATATCCAATAAGATTTAGAGAAGTGTTCTAGACATCATCTATAGAAACCTTGAAGAGATGGAAATACTCTTAACTCCGGATTTTCACACCCACGCGGCCACGTCGCGTACGTACGATGTTACGTCTCAGCCGTTTCGTTATAATTGTACTCAATCTGTTCCCATGGCAGTTATAAAACATCGGGATCATCATTTAATATTAGATTCTTGAAAATTACGATTCTTCAACGAATATTTGGATTCTGACGTTCTCGATCTCCGATTATAATTTGATTTTTTTTAAGAAGTCATCAGCAACGTGTGCACGTACCTAAATAAAACTATATCGCCGACTAAAACTAGTAGCTAGATAAAATATTTCGATTTTAACTGACCAATATAATTTTGTATTTACAGGTAATCGAACCATGACAAAACGCTTACCGGGAATCGTTCGATTTCTTCCGCAATTCGATTCTTCACGCAACACGTGAGTTAGTTAGTCTGAATTGTCAGTTTAACACCGTTTCGCGAATGTGCTCATTTCAAAACTCGAATGTAGTCAGTCATTCCTAGTTCAACATATTACATGAGCAAACATTTTTTCAATGATAATACGTGACAGGTCGTTGATCTTTATGTAGGTATGTACTTTAAAGTTTATCAAGATAAATACGTTACACAAGATTCAGTTATAGTCGCATAACGTCAAGTACAATAACGTCAAATATCCCGTTATGCACATAGAACGCTTTTACTTTTTTTTTTTTTTATTGCTTAGATGTGTGGACGAGCTCACAGCCCACCTGGTGTTAAGTGGTTACTGGAGCCCATCGACATCTACAACGTAAATGTGCCACACACCTTGAGATATAGTTCTAAGGTCTCAGTATAGTCACAACGGCTGCCCCACCCTTCAAACCGAAACGCATTACTGCTTCACGGCAGAAATAGGCGGGGCGGTGGTACCTACCCGTGCGGACTCACAAGAGGTCCTACCACCAGTAATTACGCAAATTATAATTTTGCGGGTTTGATTTTTATTGCACGATGTTATTCCCTCACCGTGGAATTCAATCGTGAACATTTGTTGAGTACGTATTTCATTAGAAAAATTGGTACCCGCCAGCGAGATTCGAACACCAGTGCATCGCTCGATACGAATGCACCGGACGTCTTATCCTTTAGGCCACGACGACTTCAATACTAAAATAAAATAACATTAAAGTCCTTGAACATTTTTTATATAACAAAATGGATTGTAGGTTTAAACAAGAAATTCATTTTATACAGCATTACCTATTGCCCGCGACTTTGCCTGCTTGGTCAAAGAAAAGCGTCAGTATAGTTCTGTAAATCCTGTGAGATTTAATTGTTTTTTTCGGAATAGAATTAGACCTAGAAGTAGTAGTAGTAGATAGTAGTAAATTGTCAATCCATCGCTTCGTTTCAACGTGAAAGTAGCACAAGTATTAAGTAATATTAATATTAGTGTGATTCATGCATTTGCTTTGTCTCTTATTTTATTAGTGTATATTTTATGACATCCAAAGATATCTGCGCAAAACCAGGAGCATTGCTTACTACTATTACTACTATATTATTACTTCTCATTAAACGATCACCAAAGAAATAAGAAAAACCGATATGATTGCACTAATAGTAGGTATTGATGACAAGAATGTATTAAACTTCACATTTAGATCAAATAGCTAACCAAAAGAAACTTGAAAACCAGTGTAATGATTTCATAATTACCTCGTACCATGTTTGGTACTTAATGAACACAAACTAAATTATGAACTAAGATTTATGTGCAGTATTCGTGAATTATATGTATCTTGAATATACATAATCGGACACATTCTACATCAAAGTAATAGATTTTTAAAATATTTCACAATTACACTTGATTGTTTGTATTAAAATAAAAATTTCACCTTAAAAAACCTTAAATAAAAGTATAAGACATAGAAAAATCAGTACTACTAACACTGACTTTAAATTCAATTAAAGCTCTTAATGCAAATAATAGCAATTTAAATCCATCCGCAATGGCGGATCCAGGGGGGGGGGTCATGGGGGTCATGACCACCCCCTGAGCTGGTTCCAGGACTTAGGTGGGCCACTAATTGAATATAATGATTTTATTTATATATTTTGTCAACATACAGATTTTATGTAACTACATACCTTCAATATTTAATTAATTTAATATAATATAATAACTTTGTATAATGGCAAACGTTTGGGAACGAACGCATCTAAATTTGACTATTTGACCCCCTCCTGTCGCCAAAGCTGGATCCGCCCTTGTCCATCCGATATCGATTTATTTCGTGTATAATACAACTGGTTTATTATGCAATAAAAACATAAACGTCTTATTTAATAAATCAGATTTACTTACTGTATATATACATGTTCGTCGAAATGTAGACGGACTCATAAGAAACTAAAAAACTATATACCCTAAATGTATTTTGTACATACATACAGACATTGTAATAGAATAGGTATGGATTGGAATATGTTTAGTTTTATCAAGAGATTTCCTTGCTGTGCTCAATTTTGTGTTGAGAATAAAGGTGATTGATTGTGTATTGTCAAAAATCCCAAAAAAATAGGAAAATAAAAAAAATTAGAACCATAACTACACAAAGACACATACCTACGTAATATAATATAAGATTGCGATCTAAGCTAATTATGATGGCAGTATCCTTCATTAAAAACTAGACATGCCAGCGTCTTCGTCTACGTACAGAGTTGCTGGGAAATGAATTTTTATAAATATTAGGTATATTATATTCATTAACTTTTGATTGAAAAACTTGAGAAAATGATAACCCTCCTGCTGCCGTAAATTTTAACATTTACAACTTGACACTCTTGTGTCCCTATGAAAAACGGTCTACTTACAGGATAAACAGGCTTTCTACAAAATGATTCTTAAACCGTTTTTTTTTTTCAACTTTTAAGCAACAGAGCTCTAAAAATATTCTACATAATATCTTAGATCCATGGGCTGTTTGAGATCGAACACGTTTGCCTGAGTTTACAGAATGTTAACATTTTAGCCATTTAACGGTTTATGTTAGGTTACTGTTTATTTAAAAGATAGTGGGCGATTTGGCAGCGGTCCTGAATTAACAATCACGCAGGTGTGTCTAATGCTGTTCCCCTACGTGAAAGGCAAATGTTAGACAAGGGTTTATGCAAAACGGACAACTTTCAATATTCAAACCAATCGTGACCGAAATACGTGTTTGCAAAAAAATAAATAATCTAAAACGTATAAAATATGCTAATTTCCTAATTGAATCGGCTTAATAATTGTTTCTCAATTGTATAAATAATATGCCACTCCCCTTTGTTTACATTCACTTGCTTGTTTGAACTAAACAGGTTTTGGCATTGAGCAATATTAACTTATGAATGACAAAATTAAATACGCTCCGAATAAAGAATCCTTGAAATTAATAAAATTCTCAAATACTAAAATTACATGTGTTTTAAATGAAACACATTGTAAAGAATTTGTGTTATGAGAATTAACCGCTGAATGTGTTAAATCAATAACCTAAATTCGAATTACGACATGTGCCTAAACGTAGACATTCTTGTTTGAGTATTATAAATCTAATTAAAACAATGTAAAACAAATTAATGCGAACATGAATCTTTTTAAATAATCTTTAATTAACATTTTCAGTTATATTTTAATTAGCATTTACAATTGATTTCTCAAGATCGTAAAAATCTTGGAAGATTTAAACGATCGTAAGCTGTTTCTGCCTCTCATTGATAACAATCCTGGAAGGACCGTTTTATTCATACCTACCTCTTTTACGGATAGTTACTGGTGGTAGGACCTCTTGTGAGTCCGCGCGGGTAGGTACCACCGCCCTGCTTATTTCTGCCGTGAAGCAGTAATGCGTTTCGGTTTGAAGGGTGGGGCAGCCGTTGTAACTATACTTGAGACCTTAGAACTTATATCTCTGGGTGGCGCATTTACGCTGTAGATGTCTATGGGCTCCAGTAACCACTTAACACCAGATGGGCTGTGAGCTCGTCCACCCATATAAAAAATAAAAAATATTGTCGAATTTCCACCTACGGCAAATAATCCTCCATCAGTTAAGTACCCATCAGAGCCTCTGATCAGACAGAACCCACGCGAACTAGTCTCCCCAACCCTGCCCTGCCCACACTCAACACCGACCAAGCGGCCAGCGTGCCACGAACACCAATCCTCGTTCAAAACGATTCTTTAACAGATCTGTTTAATCTATAGACAGGCAGAGATTGAACGTATTGTTGTTTCTTGTGAATCGTACGTTGAGTACACGCGTGAGTTAAAACTCAGCTCTCGGTAAACATGTAACACTGTGAATATAGAACTACACGCATATTTCGAATAACATTTTTCTTACGCTGATATACGAATATTTCAAAAATTAACAGTCCTACATTAATCACCGGTCAATAAACGTCGCCCACTAAAGTCCTATGAATGTCATCATCAATCAAAGCAATCACCGATTGTATTGTCATTGGACTGTTTATAAAGAACAATGCGAGTCTTTTTACGTTGCTGCTTCATTGGGCGTATTAAGATGAATTCATTTTTATTCTTAATTTCAATGAGTTTGTTTACAAGTATTACAAGTATTTTATATATTATAATCAAACGTGTTATAATAATTAGTGGTCACCCAGCGGTCGAAATACGACCATTATTATGTAAATTAAAAGTTTGAACATCAATATGATTCTATCGTCAAAGCCCTTATTATTTCTATGATTACAGATTTCACACACTACTACACAATAGAGAAATAATATTAATCTATTTTCAATTTGACCGCAGACTTTAACAATAAATAAAAGAGTATAATATATGCCTGTGTGAGTGTGTGTGTGTCAAATACATAGTAGTGTGCGTAATGTTTTTATTATTGATTTTATGTACTTTATACGCATTCTTCATTCTTCATACGCAATTTCTGCACTCCTCCATATTATCTATAAGTGTGGGAAATATCGTAGACCCCAGCCGCGCAATTTTCGTAAAAACGGGTACAAAGTTTTTGCTTCACGTTACTCACGTATTAATATATAGCTTTATTCTCTTAAAAGAGATAAGCATACGATGGCTATCGTTGTTCATGGATAGAAACAGTAACTGTACAGCGGTCACCCAAAATATAATAATATTTTGAAACTAGCTGACCCGGCAGACTTCGTAGTGCTCAATCGATAAATAAAAGACACATCAAGGGGACCCATCAAAGGAAAAACAAAATTGTTTGTTTTTATATAATTCCGAGCTTTTTTATATTTTCTCACCTTTTAAACCTTCCCTGGACTTCCACGAATAATTCAACACCAAAATAGCCAAATCGGTCCAGCCGTTCTCGAGTTTTAACGAGACTAACGAACAGCAATTCATTTTTATATCTAGAGATAGAAGATAGCAAAAAAACAAAGTTGATTTACATTTATAAACTGTACAGGATGCAAATATTTCAACTAAAAACAATTTTCGCGGTAAGCCGGGGAACAAAAACGTAATTCCGAACGAAATATTATTCTCCTATAATTTCTATATACTTATTTCGTAATCCTAAACAAGGACTCGAAAGGAACGAAACGTTAGGCTATACATACATACAATTGCCTAGCACAGAAACGATAGACTATACATACATACGTTAACTATCTCTCAACAGCAGAAATAAATCGCCACTAGCGATGAAACACATATTTATTTAACGTCTGTTGAAAAAGGAAACTTTAAATATTGAATTACACTTTCAACTCTAAGCAAGGTTTCAAAGGCTTACAGTTTCCAGTGTGAATAAAATCTTAAATTCACAATATAATAAGTCATATCAATAGTTAGCTTTATAAGCTTTGTTTACGCTGACACTACTTGTGCCATTGCGTTCTTACGAGACTGTTTTTCAATTACATAATAAATTACAACTCGGCGATATTAATTTTAATATATTCTTATCATAATATGAACACGCGGCGAAAGTGAGAATAATTAATGATTTCCGAAATACAGAAATAATGGTATCATATTATAAAATTAACTGTTACACGAGTAATAAGTTGTAAAGGCGTTTAACATTGGTCGCACTAAGTAAAGTTATACATGTTTTAGCTTGTATTTTGTTGTCATAAATTAACAGCTGCACCAAAACCCGATGTTATTAAGCTCGGCTTAATCACTCCCTAGCGATCCATTCATCCAAAGTAGATTGCCTCTTGAAATGTTTATTGCAATTTACTGGTGGTAGGGCGTAATGTAAACCCGCACGGGTGGCTACCACCATCTGGCATCTTCGACTGCGAAGCAGATATACGTTCCGATTTGAAGGGTGGAATAGCCTTAATTGAGACTACACTGTACCACTTTACTTACTCCGTTAACCACTAAATCGTAAATGGGATTTTTATTATATTTTACGGCAATAACTACATAATGTATATTTAAAAAAAGATCGAATATAGACTTTAGAATTTACGTATTTCTAGAAGTATCTAACAAACACGTGAGCTTGTGTGTCATAACAGGTAATTGGACCTTCGCAAGTCTCCTGCCAAATTTTAATCAGCTTTATCTGGCAATAAACGCATCTCAAAATGCATTTTGGCATTGAATATGCATATTTCATAAATAATAAGCGGTGGACATGATCGTAATTTAGCAGAGACACATAGAGGGCACCGAAAATATACTACATACATCAAATTAATAGTAAAGGTACAATGTGAATAGAAATTAGAATTAGGACGAGATTAACATAATATTATTATGTCAGACCGAATGCGACATTATGTCTAACATATTGAAAAACATATACCTAAGTAACAATTAAAAGTTGCTTACCATTTTTATTTATGGCATAGACAAACGAGCGAGTCACGATCTACTTAGAGTTTAGTAGTAACCCGAGTACATAGACATTACAAGGTCATTAAAACTGCAAAAAAAAAATATTTGTTCTCTCTATTGTGAGATAGAATTTCTGTTGCGAAATTGTTCCACGTCCAGGCTTAAGGACTGACTGACTTGGCAATTATTCAATACCATTGAGATTTCTACTCAACTCTAAACCTATTGTAGTGTCCATGGACTCCGGAAACCAGTTAACACCAGATGGATGGTGAACTGATCTGCTAATCTATCCATTAAATTTTACCCTTCACATAAACAAACATAAATAATTTCAAATAGAGTGCAAATACGTTTCAAATATGGGAATTAAATATTAATAAATAAATCTCAACCTTTTCTATCATGGATCTTTGTATCACACTACTATCGTGCAATTCGATAGGTCGCCGTAAAACATTCATTATGAACTATCACGAGATGATTGCCTTAAGCATTTCCAATGAACTCAATAACGTCTGACCGCTATCCGATTCGCTCTCAGCCATTGATACAGTATTGTACGAACTACGTTAGTAAGATAACTTTTAGAATGCAGTTCTTCTGTGTACTTATTAAGAATGTTGAAAATGACTCTACTGACCAGATTATAATTTACCAAGGATATTTATAATCTAAATCCGTACTAGAATACATTTTCATATTTAGAACCCATTGACAGAATACCGCGAATCCCGTTTAGATTGTAGACTAACCTTCAAGAAAGGTGTTTTTCGCCCAGCGGTATTTATTATGCGTGCCTTTTACGCCGTGTCCGTTCAAGACTAGACTGAGCACGTTCTGAAATGTTTGAAAACAATACTAAAAACGTACACCTAAAGTAGCAATTAATTTTACTGACCTTAAGGCACGTGACAAATAATAAGTATCAAATAAACGATTAATTACGCCAATTTTATCATATTAAGGATATAGTACGAGATGTTCAGCCGTTTTAAAAAAAATAGTACCAACCCAGAGACCATGGTATAGCGCAACGCGAATACGATAACACCTAGATTCTTATTAATGGCTAGGATCACGATTTAATTAGTTCATTCTGTCCCATTTATTCTGCGTTTTTTTATTGCTTAGATGGGTGGACGAACTCACAGCCCACCTGGTATTAAGTGATTACGGAGCCCATAGACATCTACAACGTAAATGTACCACCCACCTTGACATATAAGTTCTAGGGTCTCAGTATAGTTACAACGGCTGCCCCACCCTTCAAACCGAAACGCATTACTGCTTCACGGCAGAAGTAGGCGGGGTGGTGGTACCTACCCATGCGGACTCACAAGAGATCCTACCACCAGTAATTTAAATTTAAATGGCTTATTCGATAGAGTAAATTAACACAAAATATTTAACTAAGTTTGCGGTTATAATTTTTTGTCATTTCTTACTTTCATCGTGGCATACTCACTAGCTATGTTATGTACATAAGATTTACTCCTCACTTGTGACTCGGGACTAACTTTCAAATGAAAAACTTATGATTTACAATTTTAGCTAACACACAGCTAGCTGTTAAAACACAAATTCTTTTAATTTGTTTTTATCATAATTCGGATCCTATAAAAAAAAAACTTACACGCTAACTTTCACTACATAATATAACTAGACTAGATATTTTGTATAGCATCGTCAGCAAAAATCTTGTATTCCCAAGGCTAGTTTCTAAGCTTTCAAAACTTTGGCAAGCATTAAATGAACGACCGACATTCAAGTAGAATGAGAAGCGTTGACAGCATTATCTTCGTTCGAGTGAAGACGAGATATCTTTACAGCCGCAATCCTTCCAAACTACTCGACGCAGTCCACACCTGCGCTATTTATTTTAAATACACACTGACCGTGATGGCACCCGCAAGGTGATTCTAGATTATTTTCAATTCTGGGTCACGACGTGTGCTTTTGTCTCAGGGACGTTACTATCAATTCTCATGAGAGATTCAGCATATTTATGTAATATTTATTATGTCACTTATTCAATTTAAAATACTGGGTGTAATTGAAGTGATTTTTAATTAAGTTTCTCTTTAGTATTACATCACAGATTTCAATGTGCGAATATAAAATAACTATTCCATCGTTGATAGCATAAAACTGTAGATAAATACATAGTATATCTACCAAATAAAATATATTAATTCATCCCTTTACTCATTAATTTGTAAACTGTAGGTCATGTGGTATTATTAACACAGTCCCGTGCCAAGACGAGTTCCCAAGATGATTCATTCGTCACGATCTCAGAATGTAGTTTGGTCACTTTATGTTCCGCAGCAACCGAATATCTGCTCACCTCACCTTCTACACAATTATCTGTAGCCTAGATCAATACATTCAAAGGTTTTCTTATTGGCAAAATCAGTTTACTGCTTTTGAAACCGATTTTGAACTCGATTGAATTGTTTTCAAAATGCCTGCCGATTAATAATTATAGCTAACTAGCTGACCCGACAGACTTCGTAGTGCCTCAATCAATAAATAAAAGACTTAAACTTTTGTATAAAATAAACTTAAAACAAACAAAAGAAATTCGTCCGACGGGGGACACATCAAAGGAAAAACAAAATTGCTATTTTTATTTAATTCATATTTATCTACCTTTTAAACCTTCTCTGGACTTCCAAAAATAATTCAAGACCAAAATTAGCCAAATCGGTCCAGCCATTCTCGAGTTCTAGTGAGACTAACGAACAGCAATTCATTTTTATATATGTATATAGATTTCTCACATCACTTTATGTTCCGCAATAATCACATCATCGCATCTTACTTCCTATAATTTATAGGACATACACTATAAATTTTAAGTTCTTTCAAAAGCAAAATCAATTTACTGCTATTGACATTAGGACGATAATGCATTACGTTTTAATAAAAATGCTTGTCGATAGATTTCTTTGCTAATGTCTCACATCACATGTCACATTTATATCTACGCAGCCTGTGAAACACTGAACAATAGATGGTTGATACTAATTAGACAAACGATGAACCGTTATAACATCTCCATAAAACCGAGGGAATATCATAAGTTAATACCATGGTGAAATGGTATTATGCAACCTAATAGTATAGGTAACAATTTTATTTGGCTTGTATTGAACATGATCACGCAGACTATTGTGTAGACTAAATATTATTTTTATCCACAACGGCCTTGACTACGCTAACTGAACCAGTCGTGTTTACAATAAGGATTACCGTTCTCAAATAGCTCAATACATTACAAGTATAGTCAAGAATGTACAATGGATTGTTAAGGCAGCACCATTCAAAGGGTTCCTTTAAAGTTACATTTGATCAATATAGTTTAAAAGTACAACCGTTCGAAATGCCGCCTAAATGTGATCATGATGAAACGATCTCTCCAAAAAATAACAATCGTGATCTAACAAATGTTTGCGGTTGTTCTCAACGCGATTAGATGTGGATTATTAACCAAGATTTTATCGCATAATCTGCAATCATGCATGATAATGCAATCAGACGCCAAGAACCGATTTGAACGTAAAGGTCAAACGACGAATCAACGGTCTCTTAATAGTATATTTATCACAATATTCACATCACAAATTGCATTCTTGAACGATAATCAACATAGAACTCGAAAAAAGTTTCGAATAATTTAAAATAGGAAAAATTTGCAATAACTCGGATATCTGTCGAGCGGCACACGTACATGTACCTAAGTATTTAAGCGAATTCGGCGGGAAGGGTCGAACCCCTATCTGTACACCCCTCCTCCAACGCGACTGCAGTATTGATTAACATCACATCTGCAGCTCGTATTTTACTTTATATTCCTTAAAACTATGATATTGCAACAAACAATTTAAGACGAAACATATTTAGAAAGGTCGTGCCGATTTATTTATTTTACCATCAAACTGTTCAAACTGCAACCATATTGACCATTTACAAATATGTAACTGACGAAAGACTCAGTCAACTATTTAAAGTTATAACTATTAAAAAACGTATTGAATCAAATCATTATAAAAATCAAATATCAACCATCGTATCATGGCATATATCTTTTCGCATTAAAAGTGTACAATTTCCAAAAATATTCGAAATTGAGTTAATATGCGGAATCATTTGGTATCATCAGTATTTTTTTCATAAATACTGTCAAAAGAGCGTAGTTTAGTTTTAGTTTTTTTTTTTTTTAGGTTACCCATATTTTGACTAGGTACTATTAACAAAATTAATACATAATTTTATCTTACTTTAAAAGACAGATAATGTAACTGGTAAAAAATAAAAAATAAATCTTATACATCGTATTTCTCTCTGCTAATGGTTTGCTGGAAGAAAACTAATGAATAAGTTAAGCTCGCCTTTGTACATAGTATTTAGACATTCTTTAAATCTGTTTTTATTGTATTTTCTTTTGTGTACAATAAGTATAAAATAAAAATAAGTATAAATATTAAATAAATAAAAATGTCGCAAAGATGATTAAGTAATATTAAAAATATCACATATTAAACCTTTAAAACACTCTCTTATAAAATTAGTAAGTTTTGAGATTATACAATTTTAATGCGAATTTCGCGAGTAATACACGACATTAAATTTGAATTGTTTACGTATTACAGACATTCACAGCATGGTGCAACAGCCACCTCAGAAAAGCTGGCACCGGCATCGAGAATATCGAGGACGACTTCCGCAATGGCCTGAAGCTCATGCTGCTGCTGGAGGTCATCTCCGGCGAGACTCTGCCCAAGCCCGACCGTGGCAAAATGCGATTCCACAAAATCGCTAACGTCAACAAGGCACTCGACTTCATCGCCTCAAAAGGTAAGTGCTTTCAATACCATCATTTCAACAATTATCGTGAGCTGCTAAAGATAAGATAATAAGAGTGATAGAGAATAACCGAGATGTAAATGTACCTTTACGTATTAATCTCAGTTTTATGTGTATCTATATAGTCTCTATAGTTCTTAGCCCACTGAGTTTCTCGCTGGATCTTCTTAGTGAGTCGCGATTCCGATCCGGTCGTAAATCTACCTCTAAGAATCCTGCGAAGCACTACTCTTGCTAGTGCTAGCAAATTGTCTCAGGTCGAGCCCGTGAGCTCTTCCACCTAGTCCGGGCTTAGCTGCAATAGCCCCTTAAGCTACATACTAGGTATGGGGAATATAAAAAAATAGTTCTTGACTAGTTAGTAACTATTTACACTATATACACACATATAATTATATAGGTACTAACACACAAAAATTATTAGCTGTCGTTTTGAAAAGTTTATAAAATAAAAAAAGATGAATTTCAATACTGATACCTGGAATAAGCTATTCATTAATATCAATACTAAGAATTTATCATAGTTCCAAAATACTCGCGATAAGGGAAATAAATCCATATTTGTTTGTACACATGTAGGTACCTACGCAAAGTTAAAACTTAACATACGTAAACTTTTAATATTTGAACTTATAATAACTATGGACACGTTTCCTATGTCCTAAGCTAAATAAATAATATATAGGATCTATAGTAAGAGTGCTTTTCCTCAATATGCTTCACTGTCCATTCCTATTAATAAATTATCCTTAGCACAGCCGCTATTCGCATTAGTAGAATGTATTTTAATGAAATTTTAGGTGTGAAGCTTGTGTCAATTGGTGCCGAAGAAATCGTCGATGGTAACCTTAAGATGACTCTTGGTATGATTTGGACCATTATTCTCCGCTTCGCCATCCAAGACATCTCAGTTGAAGAAATGACCGCAAAGGTAAACTGTACTCGAATCAATTAAATTACAAATGTATGTAATTGAAAATTAAGCTAATTAAATGAAAAATCGTTCTCAGGAAGGTCTGTTGCTCTGGTGTCAACGTAAGACAGCACCGTACAAGAATGTCAATGTCCAGAACTTCCACCTGTCGTTCAAGGACGGTCTGGCCTTCTGTGCCCTCATTCACAGGCACAGGCCAGACCTCATCGACTACAGTAAACTCTCCAAGGACAATCCCCTCGAGAACTTGAACACCGCTTTCGACGTAGCCGAGAAATATCTCGACATCCCCCGCATGTTAGACCCTGACGGTAAGAACTTCCACAGGACTTATTAAACTTGAAAATAAATTATCTGACCAAAGTTACATTTTTTATGAAGGTAAAAATAAATAATACGTAAACATTGCAGACCTAATAAACACGCCCAAGCCGGACGAGCGCGCCATTATGACCTATGTGTCGTGTTACTACCACGCCTTCCAAGGCGCGCAACAGGTATAAACATGGCTGCTGTATGCAGTACCAACGCAAAATACAGCGTTTGATACTCGGAACCCTAACCGCCTTTTGTGTGAAAACTCATAGCATGAAACGAGTGTAGAAGTTATCTATAGGTACATTAAAGCTTATACAGATTTGCCTCTTGAGGAGAACTTTTTCCGAAATAGGTGAATTTCTTCTTCGTAAATTAGTGGCAACCGCAGATATCAATCAATGAACTTCGATATATACATAATATAGTATATGTATATGTTGATAACCTATCGATATTTTGAAAATCAGCAACGTATTATATGTTTATCATAACTTTAGAATTAGCTTTATGTTGTTAACATTTTTCATTATATCTATCTGTATTGATAATAAATGCAATTCAGAATGCTTGTGTACCAAGGTTTTAAATAAGCTTTCAATTTGGTAACACTCTCATTTTTCAAATCATCTTTAGGTAACATCAATAATAATTAATGAAAGATGAGCGAATAAGTAAAGAATTGATTAACACTCAGTTTTGGGATTATTTAAATATCGTTTTCCTTTATATTTATAAGTATATGAAGCGTGGCCTATGATAACACAAGCATTCTTTAAAAACAACTCCATCGCATGAGAACTAACAACGTGTCGCTTGCGTGCCGCTTATCAGATCTGCAGAACACGGCGATGCCGGACGAGAGAGCCGTCATGACTTACGTCTCCTCGTACTACCATTGCTTCTCTGGGGCGCAAAAGGTTTGTATATAGAAATGATAATATTTAAGAACTAGCTGACCAGGCAGACTTTGTAGTGCCTCAATCGATAAATAAAAGATCTAAACTTTTGTATAAAATTAACTTAAAACAAACAAAAGGAATCGGTCCGACGGAGGGGATATCAAAGGAAAAACCAAATTGTTCTTTTTATTTAATTCCGAGCATTTTCATATTTATCTACCTTTTAAACCTTCTCTGGACTTCCACAAATAATTCAAGACCAAAATTAGCCAAATCGGTTCAGCCATTCTCGAGTTTTAGCGAACGAACAGCATTTCATTTTTATACATATAGATTACCCGAATAAAATTCATGTATATCATTTTGTATCCAATAGCCAAAGAATCATATTCTCTGTCAAACAATTTGTTAACTTAAACTTTAACGGTTATGCGTGATTTTACATTTTTCAGGCTGAAACGGCCGCGAACCGTATTTGCAAAGTTCTCAAAGTCAACCAGGAGAACGAACGCCTAATGGAAGAGTACGAACGTCTTGCCAGTGACGTGAGTATCCACAGCATTGGTGTTAAGTGTAAATTAGGTACAAGGTGTAAGTTGATATGTCACAAATGTAGACTTTACAGGGCTGCCATTTTAAAGTTTCAATTTTAGCTGTAAGCCCTAATTCAAGTTAATTAATACTATTTGTTCATAATTTGAGGAAGTTAATAAATTATTCTATTAAAAATAAAAATAATGGCATATAAACGTGTTCATCGTTGGCTTGTCAACTTATTCACGCCTTATACAGAATTTTATCCTATGGGTTTTTATCCTGTGTTTATCCAATTTCAGCTCTTGGACTGGATCCGTCGCACCATGCCATGGCTGAACAGCCGTCAGACCGACAACTCTCTTGCCGGGTGCCAAAAAAAACTGGAAGACTACCGTACTTACAGGTAAAAAAATAACTACACAAACTTTCATTAAGAATCTTACTCGTTGTATTAATATTACAATACGTCAAATAATTTCAGGCGTAAGCACAAGCCACCACGTGTAGAACAGAAGGCCAAACTGGAGACCAACTTCAACACCCTTCAGACCAAGCTTAGGTTGAGCAACCGTCCTGCGTACATGCCCACCGAAGGCAAGATGGTTTCTGTGAGTATCTAGTTGGAAACATTCATAGTATAGTTTCACTCTCGCAACCGGCATTCGAGTTAATTCGACAAACTCGATGGGTGTTCGATTAGCCAACACTCATGTATTTGTGCTTGTCTGGTTTGGCGATAGACGAGTTATCTTAATACCCCTTTTCGCGTAAATGTTTGGTGAATATCGTGGTGTCTGTTGGTCTTACACGCCCGAAATCTCATGTACCAATCTGTTTGACAGGCGGACCAAGTCTCAAGTCACTTGTAAACTAAAATATTTTGTTTATTTATTAGGACATCGCTCAAGCATGGAAGGGCCTAGAGATCGCCGAGAAGGCATTCGAGGAATGGCTTCTCAGTGAAATGATGCGTCTCGAGCGACTCGAATACCTCGCTCAGAAGTTCAAGCACAAGGCCGACATCCATGAAGACTGGACTAGAGGCGAGTTTTCTTTAAACCGCTAACAAAAAAAAATTTGCACATAGATTAATTATATCGTCGTTGTCAAACGAACATCTGCTATTGCACTTTTTGAGATTTACACTTTTTGACCATTTCGTATAGTTCACAGCCCTATCTACCGTATAACAAAAACTGTTATGTGTCTATAGCTTTAATATTTATCTATAGCTTTAATTTGATATAGTTCTTAAAAATTCACCTTCATATAACATTTTACACGAAAATGTTTTTACTCGTTAATTCAAAATAGAGTTTTTGCACAGATTTTGGTTTGACAGCGACGATATTTTCCATAACTGCTTCTATCACCAAAATACCATCACAGTAAACATAAACATGTCATTAACACAATGAGAATAAAATTGGTAAGCTGATTAAAACAAAAAGATGCTGAAGTCTGATTAATATTTTGATGCACTTTTAGGCAAGGAAGAGATGCTACAGTCCCAGGACTTCCGTCAATGTAAGCTCAACGACATCAAAGCTCTCAAGAAGAAGCACGAGGCCTTCGAATCCGATCTGGCCGCCCACCAAGATCGTGTCGAGCAAATCGCGGCCATCGCCCAGGAACTCAAGTACGTCAATAAGTTACCTTACTTAAACAGGGTGTCATGGGAGTGTCATCGTATCCCAAACGCAAGCATAAACTGCTGTTGATTTAGCTAGCTCAAACCGAAGGAAGCTGACCGACCTCCCCTCCGAACCCAGGGTAATTTGTTTGAGTGAATAAAAGTCGAAAATTCGAAGTCGTCGTGGCCTAAAGGATAAGACGTCCGGTGCATTCGTTGTTGCGATGCACCGGTGTTCGAATCCCGCAGGCGGGTACCAATTTTTCGAATGAAATACGTACTTAACAAATGTTCACGATTGACTTCCACGGTGAAGGAATAACATCGTGTAATAAAAATCAAAACCCGCAAAATTTTAATTTGCGTAATGACTGGTGGTAGGACCTATTGTGAGTCTGCACGGGTAGGTACCACCGCCCTGCCTATTTCTGCCGTGAAGCAGTAATGCGTTTCGGTTTGAAGGGTGGGGTAGCCGTTGTAACTATACTGAGACCTTAGAACTTATATCTCAAGGTGGGTGGCGCATTTAAGTTGTAGATGTCTATGGGCTCCAGTAACCACTTAACACCAGGTGGGCTGTGAGCTCGTCCACCCATCTAAGCAATAAAAAAAAAAAAAAAAAAAAAAGCGCCCGTTTGTAAAGCTATTCTCAATAGGCTAGATTCGGCAAAAACAATTAGAACGGTATGTTGGCCGACACTTTTGCTGGGTTGCCGAATTATTTCAGGCAAACAGCTGATTCGACGCAAATATTATATGTACATACATTCATCTGTCACTAAGATTGTGAAATGAACCAGACTTTTTAGTATATATCATACTTATATTAAAAACAACCAAATACTTTTCGTATTATTTGTTTATTAATATTCTTTTCTGCATTTTTTTTTACACTTTGTTATGTAATTGTTAATATTTATACACCATACGTAAGATGTCGATTTAAATAAAACATAATACCCCACTTGATTAATCTTAGTGATCAGACACTGCTGCGCACAAATTATTACTAGTAACATAATTAAATTACAACACAAATCTTTCTAATTATATGTTATTCATACCTATTTAAATATATAGAATACTTTATGAGCTCGTTTGCAAAACTTTATTCTAAACGAAAATATTCTCATGATAAGCAATTTTCGACGGATGTGGCCTTATCAAATATGAGCTAATTGATCATACTGCTCTGCTGGAATATTTTTAACAGTAATAAATATATCTAGTAAAAATTTTAAAAAAATAGACCTAAGGAGCAAACTAACAATAATTAATTTCATCTGTTTCTTTATCCTGTTGATACCGGTCAGGATACTGGAGCAAAATTATACAATTATTGTATTGTCATCGGTCCTTGATGCGTGCGTATATTTTCAAGGTAATTCGAGATTTTGGAAGGCTTGTGAGAGTCTAGAAGTCTGCGAAAATGACGTGCGAAAATTCGCTTAATTATACAAAACTAGCGACCCGCCCTCGCTTCGCTTCGGAAACTGTAATTTATTATTTCTTCACTATTTACTTAATGGATGTTATCTTTACATACATTTTTTACAATTTTTGTCTGTCTGTCTGTTTGTTATGTTATTTTGGTGTATGTACCGTATATATATTCATATGTAGTAAAAAGCGGCTATTTCAATATTACAAAGAGACACACCAATTTTATTTATATGTATAGATAACATCCATTAAATAGTGGAGAAATAATAAATTACAGTTTCCGAAGCGAAGCGAGGGCGGGTCGCTAGTTATACATATAAAACTTCCTTTTCAATCACTCTATCTATTAAAAAAACCGCATCAAAATCCGTTGTGTAGTTTTAAAGATTTAAGCATACATAGGGATATAGGGACAGAGAAAGCGACTTTGTTTTATACTATGTAGTGATAAGTATTGGCGCTTGTTTGACAGCACCCTGGAGTACCACGAGGTGGCGAGCGTGAACGCGCGTTGCCAGCGCATCTGCTCGCAGTGGGACCGGCTCGGCGCGCTCACGCAGCGCCGCCGGCACGCACTCGACGACGCCGAGCGCGTGCTCGAGCAGATCGACCTGCTGCATCTCGAATTCGCCAAACGCGCTGCACCATTCAACAACTGGTAGGTGCCCACTTTGAGAAGGCGGCACGACATGAAAACCCTCATATTGTGGCCGCCGGTTTTTTTTATTTTTATTATGTAGATGGGTGGACGAGCTCACAGCCCATCTGGTGTTAAGTGGTTACTGGAGCCTATAGATATCTACAACGTAAACGCGCCACCCACCTTGAGATATAAGTTTTAAGGTCTTAGTATAGTTACAACGGCTACTCCGCCCTTCAAACCGAAACGCATTACTGCTTCACGGCAGAAACAGGCGAGGTGGTGGTACCTACCCGTACGGACTCACAAGAGGTCCTATCACCAGGTAATTACACACCCGATCCTGTGGACCAAATGGTAAACAGTTGACGTCGCCCAAAATACGTCATTACGGATCCTCACGGTCCATTAAGGGTGCTTTTAGATACCTCAAGCACCGGTCACCGTCCTCGCCGAACCCGTCGTTTGCGACGAAGAGCTCGACGAGTTAATTAACCCACAGACATAGCCCACTGAGTTTCTCGCCGGATCTTCTCAGTGGGTCGCGTTTCCGATCCGGTGGTAGATTTTGCGAAGCACGGCTCTTGCTAGGGCCAGTGTTAGCAACACTCCCGGTTTAAGCTCCGTGAGCTCACCTACTAGTTCAGTGAATCTAGAATAACCCCTCGAGGTTACTAGAATGGGTAGGAAAAAAAAAAGTACGTGTCACTGCTTCACCACTACTGATGATACCAACTCTTTATTTTCACCACTAACACTACTAGTACTGTTGCTGTTGCACTACTCAGACTAACAATAAATACTATTCAAGTCCACACGCAAATCATTAAAAGTTAGTAAATTAAATAGTTGATTGTGGCTCAAGATTTCACTATAACTTAATTTTGTATTTAAAATAAAAGTCGAAATTTGTTCTTTTAAATTAAATCTTCCATAACTCTTTATTTACTTTTGAAATATCACAACGTTGTATGCATGTCGGTTTATTGCCTTCTGACGTCATAAGATATTGAAACAAAAGTAAGTCTCATTACCTAAGTGATAATTGGGCCTAATTGAAAACGTGAAATATTGGAAGTCATTATTGTATACAAGGACAAATGAGTTTTTATGAGAGAATCATTTAACAATAATTCTTCGAGTTTGAATCCTTATGTTACCAACATTAAATTTATATGACATAATCAAAAAATTCTCTTTAGATCTGATTTCAAAAGTTTAAAAATCAGGACATATGATAATATTAAAAAAAATGTATATATTTGGAGGAGGAGCTATATTTTTTTCTCTTTATTGAAACTAACAATTCAATTCACGATTCATCAATATTGATTATCATGTTTTAGGTTGGACGGAACTCGCGAAGATCTCGTGGATATGTTCATCGTTCATACCATCGAAGAAATCTCAGGTCTCATGGACGCTCACGCTCGCTTCAAGGCAACCCTCGGCGAGGCTGACAAAGAATACCAGGTAGGTCACGAGAACTAAGATACGAAGCCGGTCACAATTTGAGGAGCACTTGATTTACTTTTGATCCAACATTTTTTTCAGGCTATCGTCAACCTGGTACATCAAGTCGAATCTATTGTCAAGCAGCACCAGATCCCCGGCGGTTTGGAGAACCCATACACCACTCTCACAGCTCATGTAAGACATCGATCAAATTGAAATCATCTTTAATAATAGCATCTAAAATCGTGTGAACTTTTCAAATTTCGCAATTTTAAATTGTAACATGTTCTAATGCCTATTGTTGATAATTAGATGACAATATTTAAAAAAAGCAATTCTATATGACTAATTACAGTCTAGAGTACGAAATCCCAAGTAAACTACACCCGAATCGCAAAAAAAGTAATATCTATAGTTTTTTTTCAATCAGTACTAAACGAATTCATGAGGCCATTTTGAATTAATTAGTAAATTTGATTGTTATTTTGGAACAGGAGTTGAACCGCAAGTGGTCGGACGTGAGGCAGCTGGTGCCGCAGCGCGACGCGACGCTGGCCGCAGAGCTTCGCAAGCAACAGAACAACGAGAACCTGCGAAGGCAGTTCGCAGAAAAGGCCAACGCAGTCGGACCTTGGATCGAGAGGCAAATGGACGCCGTCACCGCCATCGGAATGGGTCTGCAGGTGAACACATGAAATAATACTACTCCTCTTATCTTTTTTTTGAAGTGAAACTTCTTTAGAATCGTGGGGTGTAATTTCAAACTCGATGACACGAAATGAAACGAAACGAAAATAAGTGTACCGCGATTGGCTTGCCGAAGCGGCTCCGAGCGGCGCCGACAAATCACGAAGCGCTCCACACGGTCTCGCCTCCCCGATTTGTTTTATGATTGAAAGATTACTGGTAGCCCAAAGGCCTTTCCAGTTTCACCAGGACATATGGGCGAGCAAAAGCTCAGCCAAGAGGGGCGAGATTAGCTAACAACTGCCCGAGCGCCTCCGAAGGAGACCTAACAACTCAAGAGCAATTGCTTCACGAATGAATCTACTACCGGATCGGAATCAGGACCCGCTGAGAAGATCCGGCGAGAAACTCAGCGGGCTGATGCATGGGTTAGGTTGGACGTCGACCTCTTTGTCGAGTTCGACGAGTATGGTTACCGGAGCCCTAAGCCTGCTCCTAGCATTAGAGCTGAAGGCGTCTAATGCAAAGATTATTGGATCTGATGGATCCGTAAGGACGTGTCCTCTTATTTCTATCTCTATCATAAGTATACACGTCTACTACTGCTTTTTTAACATTTGTCACCAAACAGTAATATCGATGTTAAAGTTGATTTTAAATTATCATTCAAACTAAATATGACATATGTAACAATATCAGGGCTCTCTGGAAGACCAGCTGCGTAGACTTAAAGAGTACGAAGCTGGAGTGTACGCTTACAAGCCACACATTGAGGAACTCGAACGCATCCACCAGGCTGTCCAGGAAGGCATGATCTTCGAAAACAGGTGAATGCATTTGATATGCAATACGTGAAATACTTTATTTATTATTGCATAGATGGGCTAACGAGCTCACAGCCCACCTGGTGTTAAGTGGTTACTGGAGCCCATAGACATCTACAACGTAAATGCCGTCACTTACCTTGAGATATGTGTTTTAAGGTCTCAGTATAGTTACAACGGCTGCCCCACCCTTCAAACCGAAACGCATTACTGCTTCACGGTAGAAATAGGCAGGGTGGTGGGACTTACCCGTGCGGACTCACAAGAGGTCCTACCACCAGTAATTACGCAAATTATAATTTTGCGGGTTTGATTTTTATTACACGATGTTATTCCTTCACCGTGGAAGTCAATCGTGAACATTTGTTAAGTACGTATTTCATTAGAAAAATTGGTACCCGCCTGCGGAATTTGAACACCGTTGCATCGCTAGAGACGAATGCACCGGACGTCTTATCCTTTAGGCCACAACGACTTCGGATCGTTAGCCCACCACGAAGATAAAGTTTTAATCTAATGCTTTTTAATGCCATTGATCAAGGAGTTAGGAGGACATTAAAGAGTTCTTTTTTTTTAAGATATCATTTCATGAAATCGCCTCTGTATTAGTTGCCAGTTAGACATTAATAACGATTTTCCTTACAGATATTCACAATACACAATGGAGACTCTGCGCGTCGGCTGGGAACAGCTCCTGACCTCGATCAACCGCACCATCAACGAAGTGGAGAACCAGATCCTCACCCGCGACTCCAAGGGTATCACTCAGGAGCAACTGACAGAGTTCCGCGCCTCATTCAACCACTTCGACAAGAACCGCACAGGTAACGAAACATAATAACTCCAATTTCCCGAAACTAATGACCGATTAAATTTTTCACACAAAATTTAAATTAGCGAGATTTTCTTACGACTCGTTCTCGTGTACAAGAAAAACGCTCAGAACAAACAGCTTGACCGAAATTTGAAAACTAACGAACACAATGATTAATAAAATTAGATTAGAAATTAAGTAGATGTACTTTTTTTTTGTAACCGTCACGTCACTTTATGTATTCACACACTTTATAATCAAATCTCAAGGTTTATATTCATTTTATGTACTACATATTCGTTTGTTTTGATATAGAATAATACGATTATACCTGACCTTTCTTTCTAAACAAAAAATTTACTCATCTTAGGTACAGTCTAATATTATAAATTTTATAATTTTTGTAGGCCGTCTGCTGCCAGAGGAGTTGAAATCGTGCTTAGTCTCCCTGGGCTACAGCATCGGCAAGGACAGGCAAGGAGAACTCGACTTCCAACGTATTCTTGCTGTTGTCGATCCCAACAATACCGGTAAGTGCTTTGGCAATGACTACTTTTCTTAATATATATTTTTGCTATTGTGGATTTTGATATAACAATATGATTATTCCTTCCCAGGCTACGTGTCATTCGACTCGTTCCTGGACTTTATGACCAGAGAGTCGACGGATACCGACACCGCCGAACAAGTCATTGACAGCTTCAGGATCTTAGCTGGTGACAAGGTATACTGAATTCGTTTTTTTTATTTTAAAAAATTATTAAGTTTTCGTTTTTACCAGATCACATTAATGTTTTTTTTTAATCTATACTCGTTACTAATATATAAATCTACAGTGGTTTTTAAGGATGTTCCGTTATAACTACTGAACCATGCATCAGATTGACTTGAAACTTGGTATCCATGTAGAAAATACATGTACTTAATGGGTAGGCTAATATTTATATGAGTGTTCGACTCCCTACACCAGTTGCGGGGGCGTTAATGCTGGGAATCTTTGTGGGGGTGAGAAATAATAATGTTAATTTTAAATGCCCAGCATAGCGGACGGGTACAGCTAGTTATATTATAATAGCAAAGATTTTTCCGCGTCCACGTGTAACCCAATGTTCACAACACCCATTACGTGCTCCAGCCGTACATAACGGCGGAGGAGTTGCGCCGCGAGCTGCCGCCCGACCAGGCGGAGTACTGCGTGGCGCGCATGCCGCCGTACCGCGGGCCCGGCGCGCCGCCCGGCTCCCTCGACTACATGGCCTTCTCCACCGCACTCTACGGCGAAACCGACCTCTAAGGTGACTTTTTGAAGTGAAACTTCTTTAGAATCGTTGTGATGTGATTTCAAACTCGATGAAACGAAAAAATGAAGCGTGAAGTTAAAATATCAATTCACAGAGGGCGCTACCTCATACTATGAAAGATGATTTACAATTATTTCTATTTAGTTTGTTATCAACAGACGTCGCTGCACGTAATTTCAACAATTCCTGAATCGCGATGACGAGATGTTACACAGCTGATAGACGTTCTCGTATTTCTCTTGCGAAAGGCGACGTCGACTGTTTACCATTCGGTCCATAGGATCGGGTATGACTAAGGGGACGCAAACCATATCAATATTTTGTAACTGAAGCCATATAGTTAACAATGTTAGCATAGTTAACAATGTTAACATGCCGAACATACTTAGCGTCGTGCGAGTAAATCGCTGCACAATATGCAGCCAATTACATTTTTTTAAACAACATTTCTCATTTGTTCTATCAAGTACATACTTCAATCATTACAGAATAAAATAAAAATAAATTTTATTATTGTATTTTAATGGTTATGTTAGGGCACACAAGAGGCATGTCCTGCCTATTTCTGTTTTTCTATTTAAATTATTATAGGTTATAATTCCATTGCAATTAAAACATCAAACTCACAGTCGCCTTGTCTCTTTAACTTTAAGTTAAATAATGTTAATTTGAACTTCCAAAATAAGAAAATACACTGCGCAGCATCAGACAAGTCTGCACTGATACAGATGGTAATTAAATCTGCAATACTCAATATAGTTCTATTTCATTTACCAATTAAATTACCAAAGTATGTAAGATTTTTATTTTTGTTAAACAATTACATATAGGGAGTCCTGATTTATAGACTGACGTGCTTAATACAGATGCAGAGAGAAGGGGCCATATCAAAGGATATCATCTTCAGCCGTGTCATCAATCAGAGAAGGCATAAAATGAGAAGACCCAAGTCACATAGTCATTCAAATACATTAAAGAGGGCCAGAGAAGCGACAATGGCGAAATAAAATAAATTAAAAACTTTTTCCTACACTGACCAGACCTATTCACGCCCTAAATACTATGGTCAATGCAGAGTAAAAATGTTTTTAAAGTAACCATGCAGTTCTTTAAATATCATGTGCAATGTACAAACCAAAAATGCCATTCATTTTTGTTCAGTAATGTTAACCTTTGGCTCAAATTGGAGAAATCATTTATATTGTTTAAATCTCTCTATTTATATCATAGCATTAGATATTTTTTAACTTTTATATGAAATTCTCAGCAGTCACAAAATTATTTGTAAGATAAAATGGTGCTAATGTTAGACTTGACTAATGTGTGACACCAAATTAAGACTCATTCACATTGTGAGAATGTTTTTGTTATTTTATTTTAAGTTTATTTATACAAGTTTCATTTTTATAACTACCATTAAAAATATGTTTTATTTCAAAGGTAGCAAAACTAAAATTTACTAAATTCTTAAGTGCAGGGAAGTGTCACACAAATTATTTATATCATAGATTGCCATAACTTGCCTGCATCAATTTATTTATCTTTTTTTATATATTTATTGTCGTTTGTGAGAGTATTTTTGAATGAGTACTCGTAAATAAATGATCTGCCATATTTTCGTCTTTTAATATTGACTACATTGTTAATCCAACCAATTTATTTTACATGGAGTATGGTACTTAGATTAAGAAAAAATTATTATGTGCCCAAAAAGTATACTAACTCGAATGTACAGCTAATTATTAAATAAAGAGCTCTTAAACTTGCATTACTTTATTTCACAATAACTACCTAAAACTAAGCAATAACTATTACAACAAAATTATTAAAACAACACAAATAATATAAGGACTTGGGCTTTCAAAAACAAAAAATCGTCACACTTTAACAAATTCTTATTACATCAGAGATTTCTTCATAAATACTTAAATTTTAACAATTATGTCTTTGTTTCTATACAGTACCACCACTTAAAATGAATTAAAACAATAATTTCTAATACAAATAGAAAACTACAAAATCAAATACATAATACCTGAGATGGGTATTTTAATTTTTCTTCTCCCCTTGCTTTGCCTCTTCAGCTGTTAAAAGTGCACTTTTTATACCCACTTTCTTCAGTTCCTCAATGAGTTCACCAGATTGGTGCATCTGCAGCATTATGTCACAACCACCAACAAATTCACCATTGATAAAGACTTGAGGTATTGTAGGCCAATTCGAATAATCTTTTATACCTGCAAAATATTGTTATAATCGTAACTTCATACATTCAAACAATTTCCAATATCAGAGATAATATCTACTTTTTACAAAAATTGCTTTTGTAGAGATTTATTAATATTTTTAGAGTTTACACATTAGTACAGCCCCAAGGAATAGTATGTTGTCGGACACATGATGTCCATTATGGCATTCAATGTGTTGTAATTTCAGTACCATAAGAGATACATTTTCCATTTGCCTATTGTAATTTCAATGACAATCACATTTAAAAGCACAAACTAGTGGGTAAAATAATTAGTCTATCATCTTATGACATTCGTTTTCTTTTAAATGATACTCAAAGTAGGCAGCAGGGAACATTAGTCAAAAACTTCACTTTTTCAAATTGTAATAAAGGCCTGGCAGGTAATGCACAAGTCAAAATTTTATGCAGCAGCTAAAGTTTAGTTTTCATGTAATTAAACCAAATTTTATGAAAATAACATCTTGACAGTAAGTGACTATGTGAATTGTTTATTGCTACATAAGTGCACCTTAAAATATTTTTTATCAGCATTGAATAAAAGAAATTATTGCTACTACAAAAATTTACGTAATTCTAGTCACTACTTTTGTATAGGTTACTTTGCATCGAACTCACCTTGTCTAAGATTTTCATCACTCAACACATCATGGCTCTCGTACGGAACTGCATGCATCCTCATAATCTGAACAACAGCATTACTGAAACCGCATCTTGGCGCGTCCGGTACGCCTTTCATAAACACCACGACTTTGTTATTTTTTACTATTTTTTCAATTTTGTCATTTATTCCAGCTTCTGAAAATGCGCGACAGGATATCTTCAATGTGGTATTAAATGCTTGAAAACTTCTTCTGACTAAGGTGTTCATGTTAACACAGATATATTCTAGTTTATAATATTAGATATGTACGCAGTTTTTCTTTGACGAATTTTATAAAGCTAAAATTTCAGACAGCCAATAACCAATATCATCACTAAGGGTGATACCGATATATTAGTATTCACTCGTGCATTCGTGTATCGGTAATCCGCCGAATTCTGATATGCTTATATTCCGTAATCACTTATTCATAATATTAGCCAACTCACATCGGTCGGGTTGTATCTATTCACAGAACACTGTTACTTCTAGCGAAGTATTTATCACACGAAAATATACTGGCATACGCCGTACGTGTCTCGCGGATATCTGTCTATCACATTCATATCAATACTGCATGCGCTAAGAGTAAGTGAGATAATCTATATGTTTATATACTGAGCAATGAAAATAAGTACATTTCGCTATGACTTTAAGGACTATTTTGTATTGCACTTTTTACATGTCAAAGATGCTAGTGGGAATTTCCAAATGCATTACTTTTTTATGTTTGAACCTTCATTTCTTGATTCTACTAAAGATTCTACTCAAGACAAAATAGTGCATTTTCACATTTGTTGGAATAAAATCGGTGAGCTTTATTTCCATTATTTTAATTTTATTTTCTGTTTCCTTCGAATTAGTTGGTTTTAATACGATAATTTGAATAACGAAAGTAGATAGTTGACATTATTTAACAATTTCATAAATTAAAATATTTTTACACAAAATGTAATACTGCCACAACTAAATTAAGTGTTTTTACGTAATAAATTAGGATGACAATATATTTTTGTGGTGGTATTTTATTATATTCTAAGAACTTCTCAAAATATAAATAAAAGTTTGATTTTTGAATCGAAATGACTTTCTAACCAAACGATCCATGGATTATAATAATAATATTATAACTGTTGTGTACCTACTAGCCTCAATACCGTGTCAAAGGTTTTTCAGAATTCTAGAATACTCATTTCTGACCGACACGGCGTCGTACCAGTCTTTCGGTAGAAAAAGTAAAAAAGCTGATGTTTTTATGCACCAATAAGAAATAAATAATGTTACTAAATTGTTGTTTATATTAATGTACAAAGTTGACCAAATTCTGATTTAATAATAATATTCATATCGACGCATGAAAGGCAAACGTGACTAAGCGACAATAACTGCTTTATACATAAATGATAGGCAATAACAATATTCGATGCGCAAAAAATATATATTTGTAGGTCTATTAAAATCATTTCAATCCTACAGCTACTAGCTAGATTCTACTACAGCTAGATTCGTTAAAATATTTTATTTTCTTCAGGTATTTCAACTTTAAATTAGTCTACTGTAAAGTTCACGCATTGTCGCTTAGTCACGTTTGCCTTTCAAGCGTAGCTATTAATGTACATAATATTACTTGTAAAATATTTAGTATGAAGTCAAATTCCTAGATACAATATACTATTTATATTAATTTAATAACTAATTTATGTGTATTATCTATGATTATTAACTCATTTCATGAATACCGTAATAAGTTTAACTCGTTTACCCGTTTTATCGAAGCATATTAAGATATCAGGTTATATTCACGTATTAGTTAAGGTATTATAATATTACATCATGAATATATTCGTATTAGGTAATATTGACAAATATCGGTATTATTCCATCTTTACATCACTAACATTATAGTAGGTACCTTTTTTATTGTGGCTAAACCGTGCGGGCTTGTGCATTAGCCAGTGTCAAGTAATAAGTTTTTTTTCGCCGTTTGAATTATTTACTATAAAAAACTATTACTATTACTATTATTTATTATAAAAAACGAACGAAACTGTCCATGTTGGCCATTATTAATATCAGTGTAAGTATGAATTAAATTAGCAGCGTGGGATGGTATAGATAAATTAGGTTGAGAAAGTAATTTGATTAATGTAGTAATTAACTCAGCAAATTATAATATAAAGTGAAATGAAATGAAGTTGATTAATATTATGAAACATGCATAATATAGCATGAAATGAAATGAAATACCTACCTACCTGGTGTTAATGGTTACCGGAGCCCATAGACATCTACAACGTAAATGCCTCCACCTAGGGCTGGATTTAAACTTAATGCCGCTCCTGGGCACCGGAAAAAAATCCACCATAATACTGAAATTTTACGTAAACTAATTATTTTCTACTTCTTCTATTTTCTTCTTCAACTTTACTAGAAACTTTATGTATGTTATACAGTGTGATTCCTTATAATATGCACATATTGAAAACAAATGTTAAACAAATTCCATAATGATTGGAAGTATTTAGGCGTCCTCATATACAAAGTGGGAGAAAACCTACTCTCAATTGAAAATGAACATGTTTTTTTTTAGCATAAATTTGTTATTTTTTCATACATTTTTACAACAATCCTAAAATTTCTAAAAAAGACGCCCCCTTTACCTATTTTTTTATTACCTAAAGTTATTATACATCGTATTAGCTACCCATTAGTAAAAATTTCATGTTTATAACTGAAACATACCATTTTCTATTAAGTGTTAAAAGATGGCACTCCGAATGTGCCATTTATTGTTTTTTAGGAGTTATTTTAGTAGTGGTCAATAATGGTTCAGGGCATAGAGCAAGATTATATATAACCTAAGTTCAGGGCGTTGTCGGAAGTGAGTTAATTAAATAACACAACTGGTTAGTCGGAGCGTTTATTCGCGACTGAACTTAAAAAGTAAAAAGCAACGGAGCTTGCGGGGGCAGCGGCATGCTATGACTACGAACAATTTTCTTTACATAACAATCTGTGTTCCTACTTCCTACAGTTTGCAACTACTCGTGTAGGAAGATGTCGTTGCTTCATCGGCGACTCCAGATCGCAGTAGCCACCATGGGAAAGTGGTTCCGGAAGTGGCGAATCGACATCAACCCCACGAAACGCACAGCGATGCTCTTCAAAAGGGGTCGCCCTCTGAACACCACTTCGAGCATCCCACTCCTTAATAGGCGCGCAAACTCCTCCGCCGTTAGCCTCATCACTCTCTTTGGCCAGCCCATACCGTGGGCCTCGAAAGTCAAATATCTAGGCGTCACCCTCGACAGAGGGATGACATTCCGTCCCCACATAAAAACGGTACGCGACCGCGCCGCGTTTATACTAGGACGACTTTATCCAATGCTTTGTAGTCGAAACAAACTGTCCCTCCGTAATAAGGTAACTCTCTACAAAACTTGCATACGCCCCGTCATGACGTATGCAAGCGTAGTGTTCGCTCACGTAGCCCGCACCCACTTGAAATCCCTTCAGGTTATTCAATCCCGATTCTGCAGGATAGCCGTCGGAGCACCATGGTTCCTGAGGAACGTGGATCTCCACGATGACCTGGAGCTCGATTTAATTAGTAAGTATCTGCAGTCGGCATCGCTGCGCCATTTTGAGAAGGCGGCACGACATGAGAACCCTCTCATCGTAGCCGCTGGAAAAAACCACAAGCACCGGTCACCGTCCTCGTCGAACCCGTCGCTTGCGACGAAGGGCTCGACGAGCGAATTAACCCACAGACACAGCTCACTGAATTTCTCGCCGGTTTCTCAGTGGGTCGTGTTTCCGATCCGGTGGTAGATTCTGCGAAGCACTGCTCTTGCTAGGGTCAGTGTTAGCAACTCTCCGGTTGAGCCCCGTGAGCTCACCTACAAACGTTAGGGTGAAGCTGAAATAGCCTCTCAAGGCTATCAGCATATGTAGGAAAAAAAAAATAGTTTGCATAAGGATGGTTTATTAGGGATGATAATTAATACAAAAGAGTTCAATTAAAACCATTTACTATTTTACACATAAATTAATGATGAGGTTCCAAAAACATAAATAAAGGTATATGTTTTTTTTTAACAATTATAAATTTGAAACTAAGGCTGACACATAATTATACATGAAAAATATAATTAAATTTCTTTAATTCTGGTAAATAAAAAGTCGATTATTATTTTAAATCTCCAAGGAAATAAATTGATTAAATCATTGTGATTATAAACTTTAGCTAAAGTGCAAAAATTATAATTCACAAATAATGGATGAATTTAATTTCTTGAATTATCAATTAAGCAGAAAATTATTATTTATAGAATTAATTACTTACGTAGAGAGCAATCTTGACAAGAAAAAAAATCACTTTCATAATTTTGCCACCCTAAAAAATTTGCCGCCCCGGGGCATTTGCCCCGACTGCCCCTAGTGTAAATTCACCACTGCCGCCACCCATCGAGATATAAGTTTTAAGGTCTCAGTACAACGGCTACCCAACCCTTCATTTGTCAAGTATGTACATATTTCATTAGAAAAATTGGTACCTACCTGCCAGCGGGATTCGAAGACCGATGCATCGCAAGATACGAATGCACTAGACGTCTTATAATTTAGGCCACAACAAAATTAATGTAACATAATACCTATTTATGCATTAAGTGCTCAGCCTAAAATTGAAAACTTACTTCGTCATCAAATTAGTATAAAACTATTAATAACAATTAAAAAACAGAAGACTGATTTCAAATAACTTTCAAGAAAAATTTCATACAAAGATTGAAGTCTCAATAACTTTTTTCAACTTTACGAAGCTGTTTATTTACTTTCATTAAACTTATTTAATTTCAGTCTGTTTCATTTTATTCTATTTCATTTCACTATTATCTGATCTACAAAAAATGGCCTAAGCTCAACAACAAAAAGATTAAAATCTATATATCGGATACCCTATGCCTGTCGAACTGAAAAATTTAAACGAACTTAAGCATTTTGACATTTTTGACGTCTTCCCGATTTAAATTTTCAGCTACCATTAAAATACCATTAACCTCTCCCCAGTGCGCATCAAAATTTATTATGGCACCACCAGTCCAAAGTCCGGTCAGCGGACTTTCCACGTAATGCGCATATGTGCATGTCAATTAATTTTGTCTATGATGTGTTGAGTCCGCTGAGCGGACTTTGCGCTGGCTAGGTTTTTTCGGTCTAGGTTTAGAAAAACGTGATTTTCTCAAAATTTAATTGGAATTATTCAAAATTCCAACTAGATTTATAATTCCAATAAGATTTCTTTATGTAATTTGTTAGACTACACTTGACCTTGAATTATATTGCAACTGTTCTATGAGAAATATAATCGGTTACCTAAATCTTATCTTTTGTTTTCCATTTATTAAAAAATAAAGACCTTGCTGGATGTAAAATTATATATTTTTTGTACAATACTAAGTGTTTGATAAAATAAAAACCAAATGGCTTAAGTTCCAATACATTTTTTTTATACTGCACATGTTGTGAAACACTGTTTGAAATTGCCACCAACTAAATCAACGATCTTGAAAAATTTTGTACCACAGACCAAACAAATTTTATGTAATAAGGCGAACCTATTCATGCTTAGTCGATTTGAAAGTACTTTAGAACGAGACTTAGTAAATAATGTAATAGCCTTAATATAGGAAGTCCGCTGGCGGACGCGCACTGTGCCGCACTGCCGCGTCTTGAAGTCTTTGAGCGGACGGTCACTGTTGATAGATAAATGTGATTTGACATTTCACGTATCTGTGGAGTCCGCTCAGAGGACACCGCACTGGGGAGAGGTTAAGGTACTTATTTTATATTTTATTTTATATTCAATATTGGGATCATTTGGGATCCAATATTTCTTACTCATTTAGCATTGATTTTCAAACAGAAACATGGAAAATGCTGATGATATATATGGTTATTTGGAAGAATTTTCCAAACGCAAACCTAAATCTATACCACAAGAGTTAAACGAATACTTGGCATATGTAGCGCGAACCGGTGATCCTGTGTACCAATGGCCTCTAGTAAAAAGTTTATTCAAAGAAAAATTGTTAAACGTCATCACAGACTTTTACGACACTACTCCAAATACAGATATTCCTCCATATCCTAACGTGGACCCTTTTAATTACGATACAATGAAGAATAGTTTGATAGAACGTTTGGAATCTTTTACATCGGCCCCGTTTACGGTACAAAGGATTTGTGAATTACTTACATATCCTCGTAAGCAATACAACCGCGTTGACAAGTTTATGAGGGCAATTGAAAAGAACATTTTGGTTGTAAGTACCAGAGAGCCAGGAATTGTGCGTCAGCCAGAACCAGAAAATGGCGACAATGCGGAACATCTCGTTAACGGCTCAGACAACAATTCAGAATATAATGTAGATGTTGAAATGGAAGATGTATCATGGAAAGAGGCTACAGAGCAAAGAAATTCAGAACCACAACCCTGCTCATCAGATGCTCACATTTCTGTAGATGATGTTGAAACCAGGTTGATAACTAAAAGAGATACTCCAATGGAAGTGCAAGACAATAATGCAAAACAATTAGAGTCTGCCACACCATCTGACTTCAAAACAGGTATGAATAAAACTGCAGAAATAAAACTTGAGGAAGCACCATCAGAGGTTAAAACCAAAATTGATAGTGAACAAAAAATGGAAATTGTCACTGTGCCGGCAGCAGTTGATAAAACTGAATCTGATAGAAAAGTGGAAGACACCTCTAATATCACCTTGGTAATACCAGAAATTAAAGTTGATGATACAGAAATGATTGAACAGAAACTTGATGAACAGTCGATGATTACTATTAAAGAAGAAACTCAAGGAGACTCATCAGAAACTGAAAACAAAACTGAGATTGAGTCACTATCTATAACTTCTACAGACGATAGCAGTTCAGACTCAAAAGATGAGCCTGTCTCTAAGCATTTATCTGAAGTTTTAACATCTAGTGAGGAGAGCTCATCATCAAGTGATAATACTGATGGTAATAGCAATTCACCTAAACCAGATTGTCAGATTGATATACAGGAGGAATCAAACCAATCGGACAATAACAAAGAAGATTCTCAAGAGCAAGCACTAGATATAAAACCAAGCATGGAACCAGAAAAAGCAACAAACCAGGTTTCTCTGGAATCTGATAACTATTCAATATCTGATGTGAACTCTGAATTACCACAACCCAATGTTCTGAATGCAAATGAAGAGCGAGAAATTGAGAAAAAAGATGACCCAACATCCAAGGAAATTGAAAGTAAGGCAACTGAAGATTCTGAGGGGAACAGTAAAACAGAATCCTAAATGAATAATTTAATTTAATCATTTGAAATTGTGACTGTGACTTCATAAGTAGTTATTATTAAGTACATAAGTTTCTTTCTATTTTATAATAAAATTCAAAATGTATATCCTGGAAATCTGAATATATTTTAAGTGTAGATTCCCAATGCCAATTCAAGCTGCAAAATGTGATAGAAATTTTTTTTACTGTTTAGTAGGCATAGAATATTTCACAAGTAGTATATTATTATGAAATTTCATATGAAATGCAATTTCATACATTGCATCTGCTACCTCTCTTCATTTAGTCTGTGAAATGTCACAGTAAGAGAGCGAGCGAGTAGGAACGATTGAGCGAGCGTGATAGAAAGAGTTGAGAGTATTAAAAAATAGATTTTAAATTAAGTTTAGTAAAGTATTATTTTCCTTGAAATAAGTAATCTCAAAATCACTTGTTTCGGAAATGAAATGAAATTCCTTTGTTATTGCAGGTCAGTCATTTAATTCAAAAATAGAATGCTACTTGTAAGTTTGTGTCTTGTGATTTACTCTGATTGAGAAGGCACATCAGTACATAGTTAAAGTTCATTGCTTAAATATAAATGCAATTATTTAATGTTGTTTTTGCTTAAAGGAGCAGTAGTGATTATAAATTATAATTCATGTTTCATTTTTAATAGCATACGGAACGTGTGACGCCGTGGTAATTTTAACCATGAAAAATCACTGCCAACGAAATTTCACATGTGAAATGTTTGTGATTTTTTTTAATATCATCCAATGAAAATTCATTAAAAATAGCAATCATTTCCATTCCTACTGTTAAGTATTCATAATGTATTCCTAATAAATGGTTTAGGTCAATTTAATTAGGTATTATATTATTTATTAGGTAGCTCATATAAATTTGGGTACCACAGACTATATCAAGGTAGCCAGCGGGTTGGCTCTGCCCCTGACATTGCTGAAGTCCATGGACGACGGTAACCACTCACCATCAGGTGGGCCGTAAGCTCGACTGCCTACAAGGGCAATAAAAAAAAATGTCCTAAGCCATGTCTCAATAAAGACAGGTATACAATTTGTTGTGGCAGTGGTAGTTGCCGTTTTAGACCAGATAGACTGTGAAGACATTATCTGATGATTACAGTATGATTTTTGCAGTTGGTGCATATTATATACAATAAAAAAATATTTTGTAATAAAAATCAAGTAACAAAATACTTTAATTCATTTACTAATTATAATAACAAAAATAATTTTCTCAAAATTAGATAAGGATCATTCCTATTTATACTACATAATTAATTAAATATATCACAAAACTATCACACTTCACTATTTACAATATTTTAAAATTCATATTAACACTTTATATTAATGTTTCGATTTTCCTCCTAGAACTTTTAATTCGTTTCTCATTATTTTTCCGGCAGCATTCCTTGGGATGGCATCCATAAACACTACACCACCCTCGAGATGCTTGTACTTTGTGAGTTTTTGTGCTACTGTATCATAAACCTCTTTCTCTGTTAGTTTGTGATTTGATTTCAAGACTACAAAGGCTTTAGGTAGTTCTCCAGCAAGAGGGTCTGGAATGCCAACGACTGCCACATCTGCTACTTCGGGCCGTTCCAATATAACATTTTCCACTTCAGTTGGTGACACCTGCAAATAGTGATTTACTTATTGTTAGATACTAATCAAAATTTGACTGGTGGTAGGACCTCTTGTGAGTCCGCGCGGGTAGGTGCCACCACCCTGCCTGTTTCTGCCGTGAAGCAGTAATGCGTTTCGGCTTGAAGGGTGGGGCACCCGTTATAACTATACGGAGACCTTAGAACTTATATCTCAAGGTGGGTAGCGCATTTACGTTGTAGATGTCTATGGGCTCCAGTAACCACTTAACACCAGGTGGGCTGTAAGCTCGTCCACCCATCTAAGCAAAAAAAGCAAAAAAAAAAATGTCAAGTGGAATTTACGTGCAAAACCACTGACATGAATGATCACTTGTTTTACATTATTCTGTCTCATAACATGACAGCATTAGGATTGTTGAAGTAATGAGATAGGGCTTCGTGCATTCTGGATAGAAAACTTGAAACCATATAACTTATTCGTGAAATTAGGTTAATTAATGTTACTTTTTACCTCCTAATCAATTGTCTAAAAAAAAGCAGATCCAAAAAAATATTTTTATATTTATTGATTTCCTAGTTAATTCTATTGCAAAAGTATACACGTCACTATACCCAAGAAAGCCATCTTCTCGAACAAGGCAAACAAATAGTATGTTCAAAGTTTCAGCATTTGTATGTTAATTAATTAGAACAAGAAAAATATTGATGCTACATTTAACTAAGATACTTTATGATATACTATATGAGTGCACAGCTGTTTGCGTGAAAGGAATCTTCAAGCACTACTAATCTTTATATTATATAAAAATGAATTGCTGTTCGTTAGTCTCGCTAAAAGTCTACAACGGCTGGACCGATTTGGCTAATTTTGGTCTTGAATTATTTGTGGAAGTCCAGAGAAGGTTTAAAAGGTAGATAAATATGAAAATGCTCGGAATTAAATAAAAATAACAATTTTGTTTTCCCTTCGATGTGTCCCCCGTCGGACGGATTCATTTTTTTTGTTTTAAGTTTATTTTACACAAACGTTTAGGTCTTCTATTTATCGATTGAGGCACTACGAAGTCTACCGGGTCAGCTAGTAGTATATAATTATGCTGTTATTATTATGAATACGTACCTGATTGCCTTTGACTTTTATGAGTTCTTTCGTGCGGTCAACAATGTAGAAATAATAATCCTCATCATAATAAGCAACGTCGCCGGTGTGTAGCCACCCGTCGCTGTCCACAGTCTCTTTGGTCGCTGCTTCATTGTTCCAATAGCCTTTCATCACCTAATTTTAGAAATATGGCATGAATAATTTGATGTCTTAAATTGTTGACTCTCGTTACCTAATAGGCGAGAGGTCATAAGACAATAACGTCCATACAGCATCCCGGAAACGGACACTAATTTTATTAAAATATATGGAGTGCATGATGAGTGGGGCTAAACACCCAATTTTTTAACTATATAGATGGCTGTAGGATTTCACGGCCCACCTAACGTTAAGTGGTTACCGGAACCAATAGTCATCAACGGCGTAAATGCTGCCCCCTTCTTGAGACATGAGCTCTGTATAACAACGGCTGCCCAACCCTTCAAACCGGAACGCATTGCTGTAACAGCAAAATTAAGCAGGGCCGTGGTACCTACTCGAGTAAGTTCACAATACGCCCTACGACAGATTTTATAGAATAAGTAGATATTTTGTTATTATAAATGTGTGTAATTATTCTAAGTATAAATGTAACAAAATGTTCGGTGGGTACAATTACAGCACAAATACATTTAAAAAAGTATATTATTTCAAAAAAGATGTTTTATTGAGTTTAGTAGGGACTATTTAGGTTAGGTACTAAAACAAGTCGCCGTTTCTTTGTTCGTTTGGGCATTAAGTAAAGCTATTTGTACGAGGCGGAAATAAGCAAAGCAAGCTCTAAAAACTCACACTAAAGTTCGGAAACAGAACATTTTAAAGTGTGTGGCGCATTTACGCTGTAGATATCTATGGGCTCCAGTAACCACTTAACACCAGGTGGGCTGTGAGCTCATCCACACATCCAAGCAATAAAAAAAAAAAAAAAAAGTAGGTAGTACAACTTTAACAGATTAATTTACTAAAATAAAATGATATTACCTGAGGCCCTTTGAGCCACAACTCTCCAGACTTGTGAGGTCCCAACATTTCGCCATCGGTCAGTGATACGATTTTAGCCTGAGTGCTGGGGACTAGTTGACCGACCGAGCCGACCTTACCGTAAGGGTAGTCGAACGGAGTCAATAGAGTCACGGGAGAACTCTCTGTCATTCCATACCCTAAAAGGTTAATTAAAATATAAACATAACTTCATAGTAACTTTGCGCATCACGTCCTCAGGTTCGACGACAGAGAGCAGATCTTCTAAGCCTTTTGAAGACCTGGTGAAATTGCTGGGTAGACCGATAGTCCGAATGTTGTTATTCGGAACTTGTTTAAACGCATGCTTTTCTTGAAAATGTCGTAAGCGAGATGCAAGCATCTGTCAAATATCTTGTGTTCTATGATGGCTAGCACCATAGCTTCATTTATGCGCTTCACGATTTATTTTAAATGGTAATATTACTTCTTGTATTTTAGAGTTATCAAGGGTATGTGTAATACGGTTGTATCGCACGGTGGACTGAAAAATAAAAACCTCTCCTTTTATTGTTTCATTGAGGTCAACACATTATTTTACCCTGCCTACCTCGAGACTTAAGATCGAAGACTCAATTTCAAAAGTATATACTTCTCTCAAATTTACTTTACAAAACAAATGCGTGGTAGTATTAAGCAAGTTGCCCACATGAGTAGGCTCCGCCGGCGCCGGGTGGTTGCTCACTATCTGATGACTTTGAGTGTCATCTGAGCTGATTGGTTAGAAGTTAGACTGTTAGTATAGAGAACAGGTGAGAATACTACGGACCATGTTTTCAAGAAGGACAATTTCTAGTTAGTTTTTCTGATCTATGCGGTTCATAGATTAGTCCACGGATCTTTGTGACCAGAAAACTTGATAGTAGTGTGCTTAGTGCAAGTTTTTGTAAAAGTTAACTAATTTGCATGGAGGTGGAACATTAACCTACGTTTGCCGCTAGGGGCGCTGTTCCAACTGCATACACAATTGAAGTTAACTTTGACGTTATCGAGAACGTTAAAAAGCTCGCACTAAGCACACAGGTGACCACTGTCGCTTTATTTATCGTGCTAGACTGAGGAACAAGCTCACGGCCTACCTATTTTTAAGTAATTTCCGCAGATCATAAACAACACATTGCAACCCATCTTGAGACAAGGTCTGTAATTTTTATTAATCTATTTTTAGAATCACATTTTATTGAATGTCGCTCATGGAAATCCGAAATATCACATTTTTTTTATTGCTTAGATGGGTGGCCGAGCTCACAGCCGACCTGGTGTTAAGTTGTTAAGTGGTTACTGGAGCCCATAGACATCCACAACGTAAATGCGCCACCCACCTTGAGATATAAGTTCTAAGGTCTCAAGTATAGTTACAACGGCTGCCCCACCCTTCAAACCGAAACGCATTACTGCTTCACGGTAGAAATGGCAGGGTGGTGGTACCCACCCGCGCGGACTCACAAGAGGTCCTGCCACCAGTAATTACGCAAATTATAATTTTGCGGGTTTCATTTTTATTACACGATGTTGTTCATTCACCGTGGAACTCAATCGTGAACGTTTGTTGAGTACGTATTTCATTAGAAAAATTGGTACCTGCCTGAGATTGGAACACCGGTGCATCGCTCAACACGAATGCACCGAACGTCTTATCCGTTAGGCCACGACGACTTCAAATCGTAGCTCGATCGACATAGCTCGCGCTATTTAGCGCTGCGTATACAATAACCTAGTTCGGACTTCGAAGGCACCATCCTTATTTACAATTATAATTATACCGCCGGTTAGAAAGCCACTTTGAGGAGTTTTGAAAAGTGTATTTCAATGTAACGAATTCTACTTCAATTGATTGTACCTTGCAAAAGTCGGATATCGTCTTTAGTTTTCTCGCACTTGAGCAAGAATTTCTCCATCATGGCGTCTGTGGTGGGAGCCGCTCCGACCATAATAATCTTAATGGACTGAAGGTGACTCTTCTTCACCAGTGGATGAGTCGCGAGGAACGCCAGCAGCGATGGCACCACGAACAGCGTGGTCGGTTCGTGTTCCACTAAGCACTTGATGTAATCGTCCGGAGTAAATCTGCGGCACATACGAAATTTTCAGTTTTTATAATAAGAACATTCGAGAATACTTTCCAACGAATAACAAGTACTCTACAGCTACTAGATATTTCATTTTGTCTGTCAATTATAACGACGCAGAGCAAAGTTAATAATAAATATTTTTTAAGCAATTCATGACTTTTATCGAATGAGAAATATGTATGTTTAAAAAAATAAAAACAATCAATACAACATAGCTTTTTTTTTTTATTTCACTATGCCAAAGCACTCATTTAACGTTCTGTAATAACAATATAATGTAATTTAATTCTTTTATAATTCATTTGATAGTTGGCCTTATCAGAATTAGGAAAATATTTCCGATAGTTATCGGCGAAATTTGAAACATTTTATTTAGGTACTAAACTGAGACTTCCAAGGCGGACTGTAATAATTACCTATAAAATTAATTAGTTGATTATGAATGCCAGTGTGTTTGTAAGTTTTTCTTTCCTCTTCATCCCGTAAAAATTATTTATGTAGGGTATTATAAGTATTTTATAAGTTTTCAAGGAATTCACAATGCGAGCTCCGTATGTAAAACCTTTCTTTAAGACATTAATGAAATACCTACCTTACAATTTAACATTTATTTACTTATAAGGAGGCCCGGGGAACATAGGCTTTTTAGTGTTTGAGTGATACTCACTTAGGCATAGTAACGATGTGGTAACCAAGACTAAGATTGTAGTTCAGTATACCGTTGAAACCGTAAATATGGAAGAACGGGGGTACAGTTAGAACAACCTCATCTTTACCTGAAATAGCGCGTTCAAAAATTTAGAGATGATTCGATAACATGAAAACTATACTTATACATGGTCACGGACGATCCAACCTATATCATTTAAGTATATTGGAAACGTTAGAAGTAATTAAATTGTAGAATAAGTAATCAAAAGAATGCGAAAAATTAATCACATATCATCAATTGTTATTTAGGTATGTTTTTTTTTGTCACACAATCAAAGTAACGTAATTTTATCAATATATAAGCTCAGGGAAGAATAATTAATTCGAATTTAAAACGTGCTCGCAGCCCAGAGAATCCAGATACACTCATAGATATCACAGATTCGAGGCTGAAAATGTGTCCATACTGCTCCTATTTCTGGGTATGGGTAACGGTCAGATATAAGGGTCTTGACTCGGCGATCTGTCGCTGGCGAGAAAAACTAACATGAAAATTCAGTTATTACATACTGAAACTCTATTTTTTTTATTGCTTAGATGGGTGGACGAGCTCACAGCCCACCTGGTGTTAAGTGGTTACTGGAGCCCATAGACATCTACAACGTAAATGCGCCACCCACCTTGAGATATAAGTTTTAAGGTCTTAATATAGTTACAACGGCTGCCCCTTCAAACCGAAACGCATTACTGCTTCACGGAAGAAATAGGCGGGGTGATGGTACCTACCCGTGCGGACTCACAAGAGGTCGTACCACCAGTAACAACAATTAGAATACACAACTCTTAAATTACAGGTTAATTACCTTTCACAACACCATCCTTCATCATTTCAGGGCACTTGACTTGTTTTAAGTTGCACACGAGGTTCTTATGAGTGAGCATGACGCCTTTGGGCATTCCAGTCGTACCGCTGGAGTACGGTATCAAACACACATCGTCGCAGTTCAATGTGGGAAGATCCGCTTTGTGATCCGCCATTAACAATGACCTTAGGCCGTGGATACCTGAAAATAATTTTACTGGTAATGATTTATTCTCTTGTTCGACGCATACAACAGGTCATTAAGCGCTGTGGATAATGATGTCTCTATTTAAACGACAGCAGCGATGTATATCTACTCACCTAGTTTTTCTTTAATTGCTTAGATGGATGTACGAGCTCACAGCCCACATGATGTTAAGTAATTACTGGAGCCCATAGACATTTATAACGTAAATGCGCCATCCACCTTGAGATATGAGTTCTAAGGTCTCAAGTATAGTCACAACAGCTGCTCCACCGTTCAAAACGAAACGCATTACTGCTTCACGGCAGAAATAGGCAGGGTGGTGGTACCTACCCGTGCGAACTCACAAGAGGTCCTACCACCGGTATTCTAATGCTGCGTAAGTTTGTTTAGAAATGTAGCATTGAATTCTATGCATTTTAGCGTAGGTACCTAATATAAGTCATCATGACCTAAAAGCTATTATGAAATAATCATCATTTTTCTATACAAACAATAATTAAAAAATATTGTTTCGACGTCCATTTTGAAAATGTACTAATTGTTTTTAGTTTAAAGTTGCACACGCAAGTGCTTATTTCCTATCAAATCGATTATGCGTAGGAATAACAAACACAATATACCTACCTACTACTGGCACAAATAAAATGTAATGCAGGATGCATAATATTCTCAAATAAAAGCAGCACTAAGTGAACTGAACTATGTACGTCATAGGTACTAATAAATTAAGCATGATATGATTAGCGTAAAATGCCGTAGTTAGGTTAGACGTATTTTTGTTAAGTAAGAGTTATTCTTTTGTTTAGGGTCCAACCAAATTCTCATTGAATGCCGTAACTCGTATCTACACTTGTATCAACTGTTTCTGTTGCAACTAATTAAGTACGTTTCATTAGCCGATGGAAACTAGAACAATTATGTACTTATCGAAAATTGTAACAGCCAGTAATAGAACGTGTACTAGTCAATTAAAATTCAATTTCATTAATACGTCATAACTGATTGTTTGAGCAATTGCTTAAAATTAGTTAATTAAAAAACAAAACATATCTCAGATCTCTTTGTTAATTTACGGATGTACATTCTTACATATAATGAACAATCTCAAACGCACTACTGTTTTCTAGGAATAAAATTGAAACTTTGACTTCAAATCCAAAAGTGCGCAACATTTACCGCTTAATGTGTATGGATTCTGGAAACCAAATACAGTCAAGCCGGTGAACTGTATGTAGTGCATTCCTAGAGTATAATTAAAAACGTTAGCGTAACCTAGCCGATGAAAATTATCAATGTGTTATAGCCGTTGTAGATAAATTTGGCAAAAATTTCTGTTATGCTCCATCAATTTAGAAGTTCACATTATTTTTGTGGATAGTACTCATAAATAGAAAGCTTTTTACAAATGTTCAAGTTGCGGGCAGTTACGGTTTACGATATATATAAATATTTAAGTTTCCATAAAAATTGGAAAAATTATCATATTAGACGTCAAAGCTGACATTTCACGTTCCGTTAACGTTTGAACGGTATATTGTTATTAAATTTTATGTCATGTTTTACCTAAATATATTTTATTATTTCACATATATTAAATTGGTTTGTAATTAATATGCACAATAATTATTGCTGTATACCTAATGCAAGTGCATTGACTTTTTTACACAAAAGATAACGAATTACTGTTTATACTATGAAACGGAACGTGAAGTGACCTAAAACCCAATCAGAGCACCCCACTTTCCACGTGGTCTTATCTGGCCTACCCCCAGGAGTGTATATTAAAAGCCTGAGGCGCAAAGGGAGGGCGGCCCTCGCTCGCTGTCACGAAGCGCGAGAGTCGAGCATGAGTGACGATGCTTTGGTATATAGTACTCAAGGGAAGGGCTATAGTTTTCCCGTTTGACTAAATACGCTATTCTAACCACAAAACCATTAAATAACCATAGGGTTTCCGGGGTTAGGATGGTACAAGGGATAAGCCCCTCTCCCTTCCCCTACCTCCTCCCCGCTCTACAAATCGATGAACCTTACTGGAAATTTTAACCCTTCAACACATTACTTTAACAAGCCTTTTCCAATAAAAATAGGCAGGACCGTGAATCCGCACGGATTTAAAAACAAACCTGTTAGCAGTACCAAGAATAAGCATATCAAGAGGATGAAATTAAGTAAGATGCAAACATATAACTCTTACCTTTTGCTTTATCATCTTCGCCACCAACCCAAATGGTTCCCTTGTAATCTTTCAGTGACTTGCTGACTTCCTGGGCCACCGGCATGAACATCTCAATAGTGGCTATTGCTTTCACGCCACAGTCATTGAACTGCCGTTGTATTTCAACTGCAATTAATTGAAAAACGTATACGACCCGAATTAATTCGTGTAGAATGCGAAAGGCATCTTCTGAATTATTGTTTAGCAATTTACTTAATAGCTGTTGGCTTGATACACTATTGACATTGACATTATTTGTTGAAAAGCTACATGAGGACTTCATGAAAATTGCGACTGTTAATGCTGAAATGCTGGTGATTCCTGACATAATAACACTAAAAAACCGGTGCGAACGAAAAACGAAAAGGAACGGATTTCCTTATTACGAAAAATGTATCTTTAATCAAAAAGTGTTAACTTTTTAGATGAAATATTAATAGTTATAAGTACGAGCATACAAAGTTAGTAGATATATATCATAGCAAGAGAGACAGAAAGCTCTCGCAAGAAAGAGAGCGAAATTCGCATGGAGGAGTCATAGCGCTTTTTCCCTCCATTACGTTTTGTATCAGTCAACTCCGATCGCAAACCGCGTAATAAATAATTCCTAAAAAAATTAAATGGAAATGCTTATTTGCTAAAGTTATCGCAATACGTGCACTGTAACTACATATATCCAAAAAAGACCGACTCAGAGGATTCACGTTCTCGAGAGAATATAGGTCGTTTTTATGATTGAATGAATACTGGTGGCCCTGGGGCCTTTCCAGTTTCACCAGGACAGGTGGGCGAGCAAAGGCTCAGCCAGGAGGGGTGGGATTCGCTAATAGCTGCCCGAGCGCCTCCGAAGGAGACCTAACAACTCGAGAGCAGCAGCTTCGCGGATGAATCTACTACCGGGTCGGAATCGCGACCAGCTGAAAAGATCCGGCGAGAAACTCAGCGGGCTGATACATGGGTTAGGTTGCACGATGAGTATGGTTACCGGGTTAGAATATAAGCCTTCTATTACTCTTTCGTGTTCACGAAACTTAAAATTATTATTACTACAAGTATTTATCTTTACATGAATATTGCTATTAGCATTTCAACGTTGCGGATTATAGCAAGCATTTTATCTACATTTATGCACATGCATGAATAATTGAAGCAACCGTATATAGTTTTCAGACTATTTCGATTACTAGTAGATACTTCTTGAATCTATTTAATGTTCAAGGTCGCTTTGATAAATTAATTTGAACTTTACTTGGGCTCAAAGTTTACCAAGCATTTACATCGATAGCAACAATTAAATCAATGAGAGTTGTGTTCGTGGCCTAATTTTAACGTTCATTCTCCTTATTGTATTCAACATTGTAAGATTCAAAATGCAAAGGGCAAGTATTCATTAGAACTATCACGATACTTTAACGCATTTTTGTGGATTAGACTTTTACGATAACAACGAAAATTTGTTTAATAGTTAGGTGTATAAAAAATACTGTTCTAGAAACTGAATAATAGATTTTTCGATGCTCTTGATCTGCGTCGACTTTCCATCAGATGGGCTGACGTTGTCCACTTTTGACAGTGAATAAATTAAGGTACAATAACTTCTTCACGTTCTTGTATTTTTTCAAACCACTAATATGTTTTTCGAAAATCGATGACTAACATGGTTCAACTAGACGAGTTCTTATCAATAAGTATTATAATTAATAAGCACATGATTTTACACGTGGCGATAACAAAACTACTAGTCGAGTTGTATAACTTTGTTTATAATCGAAAAGATAACGCGGTCTGCTGTATAACATAGATCATTCATCTTATTTATCTAGCGTAAATGAAAACCAGTCATTCAATAACGTTATAGCACGTTTTAGTAACTTGACCTGTAGCTGTTTTAAAGAATCTCTGAATGTAATTTTATTTAAATCGTCCGATAGATCCGAATATTTTCACACGTATTTGTCAATAGAATAATTTTATTAAGTACTTTGTCCTGACCTGATGAAGTGGTTAGACAAAATAATTTATTAGTTTTTAAACTTGATATAATTATATTCTTATTTAAAAGGCCGTTTGTGTTAGCTGATTGTAAATTTATCATAAATAATTACATCATTTATAATTACATTACACCGAAACACCGTGCCACATGGCGTCGCATTGTGAGAGCATCAGTGTCGCAGGATTCAACTGATGCATGACCACGACCACTCTGTCAAGAGTGTCCAACTAGGAATAAGAAGAAAGTATTAATGTTTATAGACTAATCAAAGCATCATTAGTGCTATTATGATAATAAATAGATAAATAAATAGTTACTTAGTAAATATACTGAAGTTTTTCGTTTATGCAGGCTACATAGGTTTTGTAGATTGATTCAGGAACATTGAAAAAAAAACACTAATATGTGAGGTGTGTGCGAATAAACATTCAACAAACCCAACTTTGTTCTCTAACAGTTTAAGCTGTAGCTACGTATAAGGCATCACTTACAAAAATTACCTATAAAGTTTTTGTAGTTATTTACTGGTGGTAGGACCTCTTGTGAGTCCGCACGGGTAGGTACCACCGCTCTGCCTATTTCTACCGTGAAGCAGTAATTCGTTTCGGTTTGAACCGTGGGGTAGCCGTTGTAACTATACTGAGACCTTGAAACTTATATCTCAGGGTAGGTAGCGCATTTACGTTGTATATGTCTATGGACTCCAGTAACCACTTAACACCAATTGGGCTGTGAGCTCGTCCATCCATCAATGCAATAAAAAAAATAGCTTTCGGAGTATTTTTGTTCATTGTATTTCGTCGTAAGTCAATGGATGAGATAGGATTGCTTGGTTTTGCGCTATTACAAGAGTCCACTAATAGACAACGTGAATATACACCAGTTTTTTTTATTGCCCTCGTAGGCAAACGATCATACGGTCCACCTGATGGTAAATGGTTACCATCGCTTATGGACGTAATCATACTAGGGGCACAGCCAAGCCGTTGCCTACCGGAAAGTTAAACTTTAGGATTAAGTTTAAGTTTTAGACAATAGGATGAGTAAGGATTCCAAGTGCATTGTAATAACCGCAATATTGTTATATAAACCGAAACTTATGATTGCAATGTAACAAAAATTACGCATAATGATGTTATCCATATCTATACTACCTGGAGCCACTGCGGTCATCCACAGTGCGTTTCCAGAGATCTTTTTTGCCACGTACCATCCGGCTATGGAATGAGCTCCCCTCCACGGTGTTTCCCGAGCGCTATTACATGTCCTTCTTCAAACGAGACTTGTGGAGAGTATTAAGCGGTAGGCAGCGGCTTGGCTCTGCCCCTGGCATTGCTGAAGTCCATGGGCGACGGTAACCACACATCAGGTGGGCCGTATGCTCATCTGCCTACAAGGGCAATAAAGAAACAAAAAAAAATTCAATCCGGGTAGGATGTCGTTTCAAGAATGAAATAACTGTAACATTTTTACACTACATTATGAGACCTTCAATGCCGTTGCGGAAATGCAGTGTCTGTGTACTTTTTAAACGGTTTTATTTAGCTCGACCTGTACGGAATTTGTTTTTTATTTATTTGGGTCAAAATTAGAAATTGAAATTTAAGCACCTTCCCGTTGTCAGATTGATCTGAAATTTGGTACACACATTTAATTTAGATGACAATACAATATAATAAAATCAATGACATTATAAATCTAAGATGGCCGCCGATACAAAATGGCGGATTACATATTTTTCCTTAAACCCCTCAATATGGGTATCAAATGAAAGGGCTACACTAGTAAAACACGATGATTATGTCAAAATTTAAAATTCAAGATGGACGCCGTTCCAATATGGCGGACTAGGTACATATTTTTCCACAACCACCACAATATGGGTATCAAATAATAGGACTACACTAGCAGAATACTGTCATTATGTCAAAATTTCGTATTAGGTGTTACAAGTTACAAAATGGCGTATTAGGTGGGGGCATGATTAGTCGTGTCGAGAACAGTTGCGTCCAAGATTGTGTGACGTTAGAGGGGCAGATAAAAAAAAATAGGTAATTAGATACCTCGTTAGTAAGCGGTAGCTATACCACCCAAGTTAAGGTAATAGGTTAAAACGTGCCGAGGACTGTATGGCATTAGGGTGGGTAAAAATGTAATGTCGTCAGCGCTTCCCCCTCAAGATTGGGCGCATCTTGTTGTATATTAAGCCTTGCCCCTTTGCTGGACTTCTGGCGGGGTCGACCGTCAAAATGCCCCTTAATCGTGGGAACAACATGGTAACAATAAATAAAAAAGCAAACAAAAATAAAAACGAAACTGCTACACAACGAAAAAGAAGGTTCGAAAAGGCAAAAGAAAAGTATAGAACGAAACGTGCAAAGGAAAGTGAAAATGAAACCCACAGTTGACTACAGAAACGAAGAGAACGGTTAGCAACAGAAACACCTGAGCAACATGATACCAGGTTAATAGCACAACGTGAGAGACAAAGGCAGCTGGTAGAGTCAGAAACACCTGAGCGTCATGAGTGCAGGCTAGCATCACAACGTGACAGACGAAGAGAGCTAATAGCGTCAGAAACACCCGAGCGTCATGAGTCCAGGCTAGCATCACAACGTGACAGACAAAGAGAGTTGTTAGCATCAGAAACATCTGAGCGTCATGAGTCTAGGCTAGCACCACAACGTGACAGACGAAGAGAGCTAATAGCGTCAGAAACACTTGAGCGTCATGAGTCCAGGCTAAGATTACAACGTAACAGACAAATAGAGCTATTAGCGTCAGAAACACCTGAGCAACATGAAGCCAGGTTAACAGGACGGCGTGAGAGACGAAAGGAGTTAGAAGCTTCAGAAACACCTGAGCAACGCCACGACAGGTTAAATAACCAACGTGAGCGTGCACAGCAACGCAGAGCTGAAAATCATGTACAAGCGTTTGAAAATGCCATTAACACATCGTGTATACACGTTTGTGACATTTGCACGAAGCATTGATATCCTAACCAAATTCATACTGTACGTTACAACACAGCTGTATTAGGATATCTACCTGCAGAACTGTCTTCAAAAACAACATTACTTTTATGTTCGCGCTGCCAAACACATGTGACCAGTAATAAAACAATAGCACCATCAAAGGCGTACTGGAATAATCTGGATCCAGGTTCAATACCAGATGAGATTCAAGCGCTAACGCAAGCAGAGCAGCGATTGCTGTGTAGAATAATCCCGCTTGTTAAAATCGTAAAATTTACTGGGCTATACGGGCAGTACGGTTTCCGCGGACAAGCAGTGTTGTTTGCCCAAGATATCTTTGAGGTCAGTGAAAGATTACCTAATATGCTTCCAAGATCTTCCAGCCAGGTGGGTATCGTTGTAGTTACATAACGTTTGGAGAATTTGAACATCACAAGAGAGTTCACAATATCTCGCGAAAAATTCTACAGCGCTTTAAGATGGCTAACTAGAAATAACCCACTTTATAGAGATGTACGCATTGACGAAAATGTCCAGATTAGTGAACAAGACTTAATACGACTTAGTGTGCCAGATATACTTGAAAACGGTGAACCTGAAAGAATTGAAATTCCAAATGTATTCATTAGTATTAATGAAGTTGCTAGAATTATTCGGGCTTCATGGCATCAAGGTGACCACAGCGTTTTCACTTCGGGATTTGCCGGCGTGCAATGTAATGGCATGCACGTTATTTACCCTAAAGCCATACAGTTTCCAGCAAAATTCAATTATGGTACGGCTGAAAGAAGGATGTTGCCCTTAGTTTTGTCATGGGCATCCACCGTCCATAAAATGCAGGGCAGCACCGTCGACCATGCAGTAGTATATTTGGGCTCAAAATTGTTTGAGGAAGGACAAGCATACGTGGCTCTAAGTCGAGTCAAGTCTCTGGAAGGGCTATCTATGTATTGAGGAATTAGATTGTACTAAATTATCAGGTAAGAAACCATGTAATAATGATGCACTGAATGAATTAAATAGAATGAGGAATATTCGGTAGACAATTTCACTAAACACTAAAAACAAGAAAATAAAAATTGGTAAAAAAACTTTTAAGTTAAACGGTTTTATTTTATGTGCACTGAAAACTACAAAATAAATAAATAGTTACTTACCTATCAACCTACGTAGGTCATCTCGGTCATTAATATCTCTGATGGTAGTGGTTGTCATAACATGAACCATGTCAGCGGCCGAAAGGCAGTTCATGAAAGAACACTAACACCAGGGTTTGCTTGGTAGGTAAACTAAGCACACACTATAACAAGTAGGTATTTTGACCTTTTAGTTCAGAAATATTTTAGTACTAGGCAGAATAGCTTTTAGGCATATTAGACGAAAATAAAAACGTGAATATAAATATGTGAGGTGTGTGCGAATAAACATTCAACAAACCCAACTTTGTTCTCTAACAGTTTAAGCTGTAGCTACGTATAAGGCATCACTTACAAAAATTACCTATAAAGTTTTTGTAGTTATTTACTGGTGGTAGGACCTCTTGTGAGTCCGCACGGGTAGGTACCACCGCTCTGCCTATTTCTACCGTGAAGCAGTAATTCGTTTCGGTTTGAACCGTGGGGTAGCCGTTGTAACTATACTGAGACCTTGAAACTTATATCTCAGGGTAGGTAGCGCATTTACGTTGTATATGTCTATGGACTCCAGTAACCACTTAACACCAATTGGGCTGTGAGCTCGTCCATCCATCAATGCAATAAAAAAAATAGCTTTCGGAGTATTTTTGTTCATTGTATTTCGTCGTAAGTCAATGGATGAGATAGGATTGCTTGGTTTTGCGCTATTACAAGAGTCCACTAATAGACAACGTGAATATACACCAGTTTTTTTTATTGCCCTCGTAGGCAAACGATCATACGGTCCACCTGATGGTAAATGGTTACCATCGCTTATGGACGTAATCATACTAGGGGCACAGCCAAGCCGTTGCCTACCGGAAAGTTAAACTTTAGGATTAAGTTTAAGTTTTAGACAATAGGATGAGTAAGGATTCCAAGTGCATTGTAATAACCGCAATATTGTTATATAAACCGAAACTTATGATTGCAATGTAACAAAAATTACGCATAATGATGTTATCCATATCTATACTACCTGGAGCCACTGCGGTCATCCACAGTGCGTTTCCAGAGATCTTTTTTGCCACGTACCATCCGGCTATGGAATGAGCTCCCCTCCACGGTGTTTCCCGAGCGCTATTACATGTCCTTCTTCAAACGAGACTTGTGGAGAGTATTAAGCGGTAGGCAGCGGCTTGGCTCTGCCCCTGGCATTGCTGAAGTCCATGGGCGACGGTAACCACACATCAGGTGGGCCGTATGCTCATCTGCCTACAAGGGCAATAAAGAAACAAAAAAAAATTCAATCCGGGTAGGATGTCGTTTCAAGAATGAAATAACTGTAACATTTTTACACTACATTATGAGACCTTCAATGCCGTTGCGGAAATGCAGTGTCTGTGTACTTTTTACTTTACGGGCATAACACATTCGGTAATTAATTTTACATGGATGGACTTAGTACTTGTAGGTGAAAACGCCAATATATACTTTCGGTAAGCAATTAAACATGTTTCATTAATATCGTATTTACTACTTTTTGGTTCATGTTCTCATGGAAAGCAGGTATAATTAATAATAAATGTATTACAATGTAACCAAACACGTTTCTTGTTGAAATGATCAAATATCTTCATTACACGAGCTTTTAGTACCTACTTATACATAGATAGACAGATTATTTTACGATGAATTTGTAAATATGAGTTGGATCAAAATTCTGATCAGCGTTTTTAAACTAAATAAACTATTTATATTAGTGCATAATTAATTACATTCGCCTGACAACAGATTAACACAATGAATAATTACTTATATGATTAATTTGCACATTACGTTTGTATGTGTTTGTTGTTTATGCATGTGCATTTGTTTTACATGCAGTATGCGAGGGTAGCAACGAAAGTTTCAAATGAATTTGGTAGTTACATGATATAATATTTATCTATTGATTTCACGTTTTATGAATATGAGAAGTACAATATGCTCAATTTACTTTTAAAATCGCCATTTCTACTGTTTTATATTGGCTTGCTAGACAAGTTTACGGCCCTCTTGATGTTAAGTTGTTACTGGAACCCATATGAATGAAGCCATCCAATTTGAGAAAATAATTTAAAGTGTCAATTGAATTATATAACGGCCGTCTCAGGTTACTAAAATACATACATACATTTAGTCATGCCATTTCCATAACCATTTTGGTCAATGGGGTCATACCTACCTTTTTCCATTTTAAAATTCATATAATAAATATATATACATATGTATATAGGATTTGAATAGTACAATTTTACTTCGAAATTTTATTACTCGGATACACCGAAAAGCGTGCCATCCACTTCATGGGAAAGCTTCCACTGCATAGATTTCGGCCATGCCAAAAGCACTTTATAGATGAGAGATAATTTACGTCGTATAATAGGGACATAGTAGTAACCTGCAGTGTACAGAGGATTCGCAAATGTCACCACAAGTCCCGCCTTCATAGCACCATGGATGAGGACGACAAATTCGGGAATGTTCGGCAGGATAAGGCCTATTTTCTCGCCTGGCTTCATTTTCAGATGACCGACGAGAGCATTGGCGCAACGTTCCACCATCATCCGCATCATACCATAGTCGTATGAACGACCCGATGAGCCGCAAGTCTGCAAAATAACATAACATTACGTTGCTTTTGAGAACTTCCAATTTTTTTTTCTTTGTGTAATTCAGATCGACCGACAAAATAATCTTTAACGTGTCGGTCAATACACTCTAGTTTTATATTTACTTTAGAGCAACCGGCGGCCTTTATTTATTAAAAACTCCGTTCAAAGTTCAGTTTGTTATTGGAATAACATAGAAACTGGTGCAAGATAAAGTATTTTGGCACGAGATACCGTCTCTTGTGTTGCAATATTTTAATCGCTTTGTACCGTAGACGCTGGTCGCCCTTTACATTGTATGTTGGAAAATCGTGTTTAAATCCACAAAACTTTTATTCCAACGATGTATATAGGTAATACGTATGAAGGAGGATGGTGGCTTTTACTTTGTGATGTCTATGGTCTTCATTAACCACTTGGGTAGACTTAATACGACTAGCAATTTTTATGACACAGTGCTTTTCTTTCTTCGTGGAAGTCGCTTGTGAGCACGTGATACATACATCCTTATAAGAATCTAATGGCCAATGTACGGCATGCCATTCTAAGAGTGAAGATTGACGTACATATGTTATATGTACACGAATACGGATTTAACCTTGCTGAAAGGAAAACATCGTCATACACGATGCTACATAAAAATGACCAGTGTTTGGTATTTACCTTTTTAACAGTATTAGAGTTTATTTCTAAAACATGCCAATATGGTAACATAGACTAGGTATATTTAATTCGTAAAAGTAGGTAATTGAAAAAAACTGTGTGCAAAGGACCTTATATTATTTTATCTTTAGTGTTTTCTTGAAATCCTCGACGCCGAAGACTGACTCAATGTCGCAATAGTTAGCGTCCCCTGGATCTTGAACCGAGATTCATGAGATCCCACTACGGGCAAGTATTCATATGACGAACAGGTTTTTTTGCACTTTGTTTAGGTATTAAAGATTAATATAATTTTAATAATTAAATGCCCAGGCAAATTTCCGTGACCGTGTGAGATAAAAAATGCTGAGTCAGATTTTTCTTTTTACTGTTATAAAGTTACATTAGATATTTTTTATATATATATTTTTTACAGCCCACCTTGTGTTATGTGGTTACTGGAGCCCATAGACATCTACAACGTAAATGCGCCACCCACCCTGAGATATAAGTTCTAAGGTTTTTTTTTTTTTTATTGCCTTTGTTGGCAGACGGGCATACGGCCCACCTGATGGTGAGTGGTTACCGTCGCCCATGGACTTCAGCAATGCCAGGGGCAGAGCCAAGCCGCTGCCTACCGCTTAATACTCTCCACAAGCCTCGTTTGAAGAAGGACATGTCATAGCGCTCGGGAAACACCGCGGAGGGGAGCTCATTCCATAGCCGGATGGTACGTGGCAAAAAAGATCTCTGGAAACGCACTGTGGATGACCGCAGTGGCTCCAGGTAGTATGGATGAACTCTACTCCGGTGGCGGGCGGTGCGATGGTAAAAACGAGATGCTGGTATCATCTCGAACAATTCCTCAGAGCACTCCCCATGGAACATACGGTATAAAATACAGAGGGAACCGAAGTCCCTCCGCAAACCCAGAGGCTCCAAACGATCCGAGAGAATGGGATTATCGACAATCCGAACGGCCCTCCTCTGTATGGAGTCAAATGGAAGAAGGTCTCAAGTATAGTTACAACGGCTGCCCCACCCTTCAAACCGAAACGCATTACTGGTTCACGGCAGAAATAGGCAGGGTGGTGGTACCTATCCGCGCGGGCTCACAAGAGGTCCTACCACCAGTAAGATTTTTAATTGATATTTAGAATAAATACTGTAAAATTTGAATTACTTTATTATCGAGTGGAAATATTTCATCAAATGAATCGTACACAATGTACTAAATTATGCACATAGATACGCGTACGAAATGAAGTAAGATTTCAACATGTTAGGTAAAAATTTGTGTATGCACGAAAGTTACTATATTAAATTATTTCATTAAGTAAGCAGTAAACACTGCACTGTAACAAAAATATATTTATAATCGTTTTATATATTACATTTAACATCGTATCAAAATAAAAGTGTCATGTTTGCAAATAAGGCAATTGGTAGGTAAACTACACCTAGTGCATTAACAAATACATATTATTATAACATTTCCAGGCTGACTATCTAATTCAATAACGCTGATCAAGCACACATAATGAACAAGAACTATTTACTTGTTAATTAAAATGGCAAAAATGCTTAGGTAGGTAACGAAAATGACACTTCGTATCTCTGTAAACATTTCAAATTAAAAAAGTACATCGGGCGAACAGACGTTGAACTGTTATGAAAATCTGGAGATTTCTTAGGTTGTCATCGGAATTTGAAAAAAAAAATGTTATATTAGAAAACCCGTGTATTAAGTTTTGTTGAAAGCCCAATATCGAAAACAAGGGGTGCACGCGGACATAGCGCTATATCTAGTAGTGAAAATTCAGTTATTTAAAATTGACTACCTGGTTTATTGACCGACAAATGTTTTTATTCTAATCAAGCATTCAAGCAGAGATAGCATGAGGTTACCGTTGCTCATGGATATTGGCAATTCCAATAGCACAGTCAAGCCGATGCCTAAGTTTATAATGTTAGTGTCTTTTAAAAACAGAAAAATTAATAAAAAGCACGAAGGGAGGGATTGCAAAGTATGTACGTTCGTACTTTCCCTAGTATTTATCAGGGCAATTAAAACATCGAAATGTATTTTACAACACCTTCTTCTTGGAAACATATTTATAAACTTATGTCCTTAGTAATTTATCTACCGTTATGCCAATGAATTTCGATGCATTTCATTTCCCCATTTTCAGCGTTGCGTGTTCGATGCCAAGCATCTGTCATGTAACCTCAACCTTCAAACGCACACTATTTATACCATATCATATTCTTCTTACATCCGTATACATTAAAGAACAGTGAACTTTGTACTCTGGATAATTGTAACTGCACTATTTTAATGATGTTTAATTGATTATATGCTTTCGATTTACTTATGCGCTCACTTCCTTCATTAAAATGAACAGTAAATCATTTTATGAGGAGTGAAGTAAGAGTTTTAGGTAATCGTTGAATTACATTGAACCACATTCCTAAAGTTGGTAATGCGTTTTAAAGATTTATTTAAACAGCTGAAAGATGTTGTACTAAATAATTAATTAAAGATTTTGTGTAATTCTTTTGAATTGTTAAATTCTCTTTGCTGTAGCTATTACATTCTTTACATGTACTTGTTGATTCATTCATGTGTTTGGTAATATCTTATATTTAGGCGATTTACGCGAGCTTTGAGTGGAAGAGATAAATTATGATTGAACATTATAGTACTAAAGAAAATAAATAATCACTATTATCATTTTAATTTCTGCTGCTGTCAATTTTTTAACCACAGTTTAAATTTTCTGTAATTATGTACTACGAACACTTTTTCAACACCTTTTAACGCTACCAAAATTAGTATTAAGCTAAAAAAAAACTCACCACAGATGGTTTGTCCGCCCATGACTCCACCTCACCGAAGACGTGATCCGTGAGCGTTTCTTTTCCAATTTGAATTTCACCCCACGGAGAACTCAAGCACTTACTGTCCGACACAGTTGCAGTACGTGTGGCAAAGTCCCTCCTCAAAACGTCTAGAGGAATTACGCGATTGCTTTTTATTTTTTTCTCATTTCTCGCGCAGTTCACGATTTGGCGCGCAAAATTCCCGCGTATCGCTTTCAAATGGGACGCCATGTTGCGATGTTCTCACGCGTACCGTCTGAGCGCAAGTGTACGGACGCGAGTCTAGCGGAGACTTTGGCGAGGTTTATACACCCGCTCAGGGCAAGGTCCATTTACATATTTATACTGTTTGTTATGATTATGACGTAGTAACAACAAACACTTTACGTGTTGCAAATTAACGTAGTTTCGTTTTAGTTGTTCATCACGGTAGTAGTTCATCAAAGTATGTATTATGCCGCCAATAGTGTATATATATCAAAGGCCAGTGCTTATTTCGCAACATTAATTTTGTCAATAAAACTTAAATTTCACGGTAGGTGTTTTGTTTTAACCGACATTTTTGCAACTTTATAGGAGAACCATTTAAAGTTTAAAATTGAAAAAATATATCATAACAAAAAAACTTCTACAGCTATTTGAATGGAATAAGCTTAATTGAAATTCAATTAAAAACATCGAACTATTATACCAAATAAAATACACCTTTAATTACAAAGATAAATGTTGCGTATTAAGTGAAATGTCGCTTAAACCAAATAGCCTTTCAATTCTCGATAAGGTGAATGTCCTAGAAACTAGAAACATGAGGTCTCAGTCTGAATTTGTATATTACAAATACTGTCTCACTCTTCACACAAGAGCTCACTACTGTTTCGCGGCAAAAGTAGGCAGGATGGTGGTACAAGCATATTGGAGATCAATTAAACACATATCTTAATTTATATTCAATTTGTAGTGAGCACTTACCTTCATATTTATGTAGTTATTTTTCAAATTAATTAAAATGACGATTCACTTTCCGAAAACAACAACCATTTATTTGTTCCATGCGTAAATTTATCCATAACCCTTGTCACTCGACAGTTAAATAATATATATATTTATTTTAAATAAAATTACAATAAATTCAACAATTAAACAACAAACACTTTCCGCTAATATACAAAGTTTTCCTTTTCAAATTTTTCAACATGACGTACTAATTTATCGAAAAACAAAATGGACAATTTATAATAAGCAATCCATCTTATCCACGTTAAAACAATTTGGTCCACATAATAACCGAACGTTTAATTTGAAAATAGCCCAAGCGCACAGCTAAGCCAAGTAAATAAGACGTTTCTAATAAAATATACACTTGAAAACTAAAAATACGGGCACGGTCGGACCGTGAAAAAAGAACATTATGATGTTACACACATTGCCACAATTAACGAGTTACATGTTTACACACATTGCCACAATTAACGGGTAACATTACGTAAATAATTTAAAAACTAACATATCGTCGTTGCAAATTTGAAATCTCCTATGTGTATAAATGTAGTTTTCGAGAAAATCTAATAAAACTACCTCCTGAAAAGAAAAAAATATGCAAATATTTTTTTACCACATAGGATACTTTGATCTACAATAAAAAGCAAACCGCGACACTTAGAATTTTTTAAGATTGACGCCTAATAAAGATATGCAGATGAGAGTTTTTTCTGAGTATAGGTATTCAAAATAACTTTCATCAATAACATATGAAAACATCATTTTGGCTCAAAATGTCACTTAAGAGATTTTAAATTTGCAACGACAATATGCCGGGAACCGATTTAGTAGCCGTCAACAGATTTTGATCCTTGCTTGGACGTTTTTGTGATGAGGTACATAAAACTCATTGACTTTTCTGCAAATCCTTTTTGTCTCTCGATTTCGCGGTAAACGTTTGATGCGTTATCAACTCCCTAAAGAGGCCGTCCGGTTTGGCTACCAGCTCGGCGTAAGGTCCCGTCTCAACTACCACTCCATTCTCGAGCACAGCGACCTCGTCCGCGGACTGTATCGTGCTCAACCTGTGCGCTATGGTCAGAACCGTTCTAGACTTACTGATCTCTTTTAAAGCTTTATCAACTAAGTACTCTGAATACGTATCTAGCGCTGATGTGGCTTCGTCGAGGATCAAGATTTTCGGATTCTAAAAAAGAATACCATAGTTTAATACAAGATATAATTTGGTTCCTTTCGAAACTGTTTTCGGAGTTTTATTGATTAAAAGTATTTCATTAAAAAAGGCTCTAAGTGTGATTCCAACTCATTCTAATTTTATATATGTATTTTTTTTTACATTACATTAATTTAATTTTTTATCAACATATTATATTTTTATTAGTTCTAAATTGCGACTAAATTTTCAATTATCTTCTCAGTATAAATTAACTAAAGAATCTGTAGTATCTTCCTTTTTGGGAACCATTATGATAACAGAATAAAAAAAAAGTGTGTGTGTCCGCTCCGACGCACGACTGGAGTTTACTGGATATAAAAAATTAAACGAAACAATACGAGAAATAGTTCTATATTACGACAACACGATACACAACAGATTATTAACAAATTAACGAGACACAAAACAAACGACTAACAAATATATGAAAATACAATAATGAGAGAAACGCGCGATCAGTACGAGGCTTTGTGGCGGACTGCCGGCGCAGCAGCCCGGCGTCACCTGCGATAACGCGGCCGCGCGTTGGCTCCTGATTGGCGCGCGCACGCATCACGCAATCAGGAGCCAATCAGGCGCATAAAGCATTTCGTGTGACATGCTAGGCGCATAACGCATTTCGTGTGACATGCTAGTACGATTTTGGTCCCCATAATTTTCATACCCCGGGCCTATATATGTAAATCGATTCTAAAGGAGTAAACTCCAAAAACATTTCAAAAAAACATTTCAAAAAATCAAGTTTATTATTAAACGTGGCTATTTTTTACTGCCCTTGTAGCAGACGAGCATACGGCCCACCTGATGGTGAGTGGTTACCGTCGCCCATAGACTTCAGCAATGCCAGGGGCAGAGCCAAGCCGCTGCCTACCGTTAACAATAACTGATAAGTTACCTTAACAATGGCCCGTGCAATGGCCACCCTTTGTTTCTGTCCCCCGCTCAGCTGACTACCGCCGGCGCCTACCTCTCTGTCCCAGCCTTGCCGGGTGCCGGTCACTAGCTCGTGCAGATGAGCAGTGCGGGCTGCCACCATCCACGCCGGCTCGTCCTTGGTAAGAAACAAGCACTTCACTACATAGTATAAAACAAAGTCGCTTACTCTGTCCCTATATGTATGTATGCTTAAATCTTTAAAACTACGCAACGGATTTTTATGCGGTTTTTTTTAATAGATAGAGTGATTGAAGAGGAAGGTTTATATGTATAATAACATCCATTAAATAGTGTAGAAATCAATAATAAATTACAGTTTCCGAAGCGAAGCGAGGGTGGGTCGCTAGTTGCAAATAAAATATGTTTCATCGTATGCAACTGTTTCATATTTTTTTTTGTTGCTAAGTTGGGTGGACGTGCTCACGGCCATCTAGTGTTAAGCGGTTACCGGAGCCCATAGACATCTACAACGTAAATTCCGCCACTACCTTGAGATATAAGTTTTAAGGTTTAGGTTTTAGGTAAGGTACAGTTACAACGGCTGCCCCATCCTTCAAACCGAAACGCATTACTGCTTCACGACAGAAATAGGCGGGGTGGTGGTACCCACCTGCGCGGACCCTCAAGAGGTCCCCACACAAGTAAAATTTCAAGTGCAATCGTGTAATTTTTTATTACACCATATTATTCCTTTACCGTGAAGTAAATGGAGAAAATTTGTTAAGTACGTATTTCATTGAAAAAATTGGTACCCGCCTGCGGGATTCGAACACCGTTGCATCGCTAGATACGAATGCACCGGACGTCTTATCCTTTAGGCCACGACGGATTAGCAGGAGACGATCATCAATTACGCTTACACGATCGTTAAAATTGAATACAACAATCGGATCGGAAAAATCGAAAAATTCTCGATTTTAAAGTATGAAAAAAAGTTAACGATAGCTCTTTGGATATTTACTCTTTTTTTTTAAATGAAGCTTCTTTCAAACCTTTTTTTTTGGGTCAGATCGCTTAACCAGAGAGCTGCAGCGTCTCTATACATTTTTTAAACTTTGTTATTAACTTAACATTTTTGAAGTGGCAACCGGAGATCATTATAATATGAGTGGCGCTACCTTCGAGTTATGGTTCGAGCGCGAGCATGCAGTCTTACTGGTAGTAGGACCTCTTGTGAGTCCGCGCGGGTAGGTACCACCACCCTATCTATTTCTGCCGTGAAGCAGTAATGCGTTTCGGTTTGAAAAGCGGGGCAGTCGTTGTAACTATATTGATACCTTAGAACTCATATCTCAAGGTAGGTAGCAGCATTTACGTTGTAGATGTCTATGGGCTCCGGTAACCACTTCATACCAGGTGGGCCGTGAGCTCGTCCATCCACCTAAGCATAACAAAAAATAAAAAGTCTCTTACCTATTAGAATACAGACGCTTAAAAGTAGCATCTTAGCTCTGCTTGTATTGTAGATAATTTTACGTCAAGCTAAAATCCGTTATCTAATTTATATTTTTTCTCAATATCACTAAAATACATAATATATGTTTTTTATAATTACCTTTTCATTTTGTACTTCTTCGTTTTCATCTAAAGCTCCGTATAGAATATTTTCCTTGACTGTTCCACTGAACAACACCGGTTCCTTAAAACGTATAACGTTACGGTTAGTGCGATAAATTGAGAATCATTAAGAACTACCGTTAAGGCGTAACAAACAGATTTATTTGTTAAAGCGCAATATTTTTAAGCTATTGCATAGCTTTTATCGCGGGCTTTGAGCGCGGCGACCGAATCAAGAAATTCTGTAACGAAAATAAAACCTAACACCCCCACTCCGCTTGCCGTGTAGCTCGCGTTCAACACATTCACACGTTGCGCTTGTGTAGTGTTTGTGAATAAGCGCGCGGCGTGACGTCGCACTGCATGGGCATCATGAAAAGTCTGCCAATCTCTCTCTCGCGCGGTCTAGCTTATGAATGTGAAGGGGACAGTTAATGTTTTGCTTTTGTTAATGTTTATAAACATAGCGTGGTCTTATTTTATCATTGTTTTAATATTTAATTATCATTGTCTAATTATAATTGCATAAGTTGATAAAAAGTGCTATGCAATAGCTTTACCGCGGCAGTCCCCGAGTGCCACACGTGTTTTTTTTTTGTTTTAATTAGTCAGATACAATGGCAGCTCCGGCCTTCAAACCGAAACGCATTACTGCGAGCTTGATTTTTATTATACGATGTTATTCTTTAACCGTGGAAGTCATAGCATCACTATTATTATATAATCATGATTAGGACCCGTTAAATATATTTTTTTGTGTGTGTAGATAAACGGGAATGTTTACGTACTTGACCAACGTAGCCGATCAGACTCCTCAACCACATCGGATCTAATTCCCTTATGTCGACTCCATCGAGTAGAACTCTACCCTTATCCGGGTCGTAGAGTCTCAATATAAGCGATGCTATGGTGCTCTTCCCGCAGCCAGATCTACCGACAAGCGCAACTGACTTCCCGGGTCTCAAATGAAGATCTAGTCCTCGTATTAGAGGCGCATCGTTGTAGGAGAAATGTACTTTTTCTAATATTATTTCGCCGTTCGGTTTCTCTTTCGGTATTAAGCCTCCTGAAAAAACGAATTCATTCTGTGTAGAATTCACGATGATCAAAAGATTCGTACTGTATTAAGAATTTTCAAAGCGTAATATTTCTTTATGTTTGACAAAATTTGCAAAATGTATCACACGTCATTACGGATCCTCCCGATCCATTAACGGTGCTTTAAGTTTTTTTTTTATTGCCGTTGTAGGCAGACGAGCATACAGCCCACCTGATGGCGAGTGGTTACCGTCGCCCATGGACTTCAGCAATGCCAGGGGCAGAGCCAAGCCGCTGCCTACCTAGGTACCTCAAGGTCACCGTCCCTACCGAACACGTCGTTTGCGACGAAGGGCTCAACGAGTAAAAAACCCACAGACTCAGCCCACTGAGTTTCTCGCCGGATCTTCTCAGTGGGTCGCGTACCCTTACCGGTCGTAGATTCTGCGAAACACTGCTCTGGCTAGGGCCAGTATTAGCAGCACCTCCGGTTTGAGCCCCGTGAGCTCACCTACACGTTAGGGTGAAACTGAAGTAGCCTCTCAAGGCTATCAGCATTGGTAGGGAAAAAAATGAATGAACGACCGAATGAATGAATGAATGAACTGCTTAACTAACCTGTGACAGGAATTTTGGGCTCCCTATCAATGATCTCCCACAGTCTGGTCGCGGCTCCCATGCCCTTATTTAGTTCCGTGTAGAAACTACTCAGTCCACCAATACTAATCCCCACATACGCAGCGTACAGTAGGAACGATGTCAAGTTTCCGACTGTGAGTTGCTCTGTCGCCACCATGCCTCCTCCGTAATATAAAACTAATATTATTATAGTATTTCCCGCGAGGCCAGTCTAAAAATATGTTTTCATTTGAATTAATCTAAAGCATTAACGAAATACAAACAATAAGTTATTCGTTTACTAATTTTTTTTTTCATCATAATTTGTACCCTAAAATTATATAAATAAAAATTATGTTGCTCTACGGTTTAACAAAAAAATCGCGAACTTTCTGGAAATCGTTGTATATTAAAAGCATTCCACATCCATCAGCCCCGAGCAAAGAGTTTCATCTGTATTATGTGTGCCCAAAACACATAAATAAAATTAAGTGCACCCATAGACCAGATACCAAATACCTTTCACAAACTCCATCTACACTAACTCCATCGGAGAATTAAGACGACTCTGTGTCGAAAAATAATCACTAGATCATCGCGGTTTTCATTACAATGTAATATAGAGAATTTCAATAAAATTTGATGTTTTAAATTTAAATATGTATTAAGTTGATGTTTTTTTTTATTGCTTAGATGGGTGGACGAGCCCACAGCCCACCTGGTGTTAAGTGGTTACTGGAGGTCATGGACATCTACAACGTAAATGCGCCACCCACCTTGAGATATAAGTTCTAAGGTCTCAAGTATAGTTACAACGGCTACCCCACCCTTCAACCCGAAACGCATTACTGCTTTACGGCAGAAATAGGCAAGGTGGTGGGTACGTACCCGCGCAGACGCTCAAGAGGTCCTACCACCAGTAAGTTTGTTTCACAATAAATTAATAGTTCATTTCTCACCAAACCGTAGAAACTGCCGACCGCTAATGACTCCTTGTAAGCCAAATTCAGTAAATTTTCAATCCTCTTTGCATAAGATTCGCATTCCTTAGGCTCCTTGCTAAATGCTTTCACAGTCTTTATGTTTGATATTTTTTCTTCAGCAAGCTACAAATTAAAATTAACATATATAATAGCGTATTTAGTAAAATACATTCCACTGTTTAAAACAGACTTTGGCTTCATTTTATTTTTGACAAATAAAATTTACATTTCACTAATTACTTATTCTTTCCTTCGTTATATACGAATGTTCTTTGTGAAACTAGTTTCACTGAATTTACATATTTATATATTTGTTTTGTTTTTTAATGTTAATTTTAAATATTTTAGGTGCCTCAAATTGAATGACGGTATTCGAGTGGAGGTGTGTATCGACTTTACTCACTGTTTATTATGAGGTAATCTATGCATCTACCCTGATATAAAACGTTAAAACTCTTTACCATTACGAAACTAAAATGATAATTATTAATATTTGTGGTAGCATACTTCGCTCGTTTCCGCAAGTGAATCTTGCAACTCCCTTGTGATCCCACGAACGAATCGTCCATATATAACAGCCAACATTGAAACAGGCGGTACCACACACAATCCGATCAACGCTAATGAAGGCGACATGTAGAACTGGAACAAATTATGAATAAGCTAAGAAAAGAACTTAACCCATAGACACAACCCACTGTGTTTCTTGCGGGGTGTTCTCAGTGGGTCGCAAATCCGATACGGCGGTATCGGCGAAGCATTACGTTGCTAGGGCAGATGTAAGCAACGTCTTTTAGGCTGAGCCCTGTGAGCTCACCTACCAATCAGGGTGAAACTAGAATAGCCGCTCGAGCAGAGGCGGATTATCCGTAAGGCAAACTAGGCACGTGCCTAGGGACGTGTAGTTACAAGGGGCGCGCGAGCTCCGAATTTTTAAATAAATAATGAAAATAACATATCGACGATTAAGAACTAAATGCTGATCTGTAATTTAAACTATTGCACAAGCATCGATATACTCGTATTATGCAATATTGCGGATTTGTTTGTATTTCATTCGCGCATTAGCGTAAGTGCAAGGGTCCTGGTCTACTAAAGTCTAGGGTTTGCTGATACAACGTCATCGTAATTACAAAAACAACTAGTTAAAATTTATAAAATTATGATGGCCATTTAAGGCCGGTACAGGGGCGCCGATAAAGTGTTTGCCAAGGGCGCTCTGGACCTTTAATCCGCAACTGCGCTCGAGGCTACTGGTATCTTAAGAATGAAAAAATGGTGCACAATTACAATCGAATACACGTTTCTCTCGCTTCCTAATTAAACAATCGCGATTATGTTTCGAGTTGATCTCGTCAAAAGACCACCAAATTAGAACCTTTAATACGAATAAAAAACAGAGGGCGAAAAATTAAAAGCAGTGAAATTTCATGAATGTCCGGAATCTATAATGTACCTTCTGATTACTAGCCGATAGTGATTACATAAGCTCCGCAGTTGTAAATTAAAATTCATTTACATTTAATTAACACTTGAGCAATTCAAAGTGACAATTTTAATGTATTACAGCTGCCGAAAACTAAATCAATACAATATAATTTCCGTTGCATTTTATAATGATCATCTACTTTCAGTTTTAAATAATAATACATACGATTTATGTATATAATATGCAGCAATCAGATTTTCTTAAAATACAAATAATATTTTCAAACCTTACCATCATTCCTGTCCCAGCCCCAACCATAAACAAAGACCTAAGGCCGTCGCTAACATTTTGACTGAGATTACGGCCCACAAGCTGTGTATCTGCAGATAATCTGTTCACTAGTTCTCCCGTAGATGTTCTTCCAAACCACGCCGTTTCTTGTTTTAAAATCGCACCATAAACTTGTTTCCGGAGAGCCTGGGTCATCCTTTGCCCTAAAAAGTAACATCTATATTTTATCTATAATATTTATAAAATACCGCCAATAAATATGTACACTTATTTTCGTTAACTGAGATACTTACATTTATACCCGATTTGTTTATTGCTATCTTTTCTAATGTTCTATTTTGAATCTTCAAACTTTTATTTACTATCTATTTATTATCATTTGATTAAATCTATTCTCACCAGATATGGACATCAGGTAAACTCTTCCAAAGTTACACAGGCCTCCTATTAAGAATACCCCACAGAGCATCAGACATAATGCATCGAGCTTTTCTCTAGCAGCAGCTAAGTCACTTGTACTATTGTATATTATATCAAGTACCTTGCCAAGAGAAAATGGTACGGCCATCGTCACACTTGATGACACTATTAGGAAACCAATGGCACCTGAAATTAAAATTTAAAGCTAAAATAGTGAATAAATATCATTATTGTCCTTTTAGAAAATTATTTGCATACTTCACCACTATGTTAAGGACACAAGCTAAAATCATTATTTCAGATAAAAAATAATTATTTTTAAAAAATCAAAAAAGTCTACCTGAATAGCTGAAATTGATAAGTTACAACAGCATCAAGTTTTGTGTGTGGTTTAAAGTGTTTTAAGTGTGTTTAAAATCATATCTTATACTTTATCATTTTTGACTCCAATCATTTTCAAATTTCATTCAAATAATATCCAACCATTTTTCATTCAAATCATTTTATTAAATAACTAGTCAGGTCATAAGTATTGTCACACAGTAAAAACTTTTCTTTTAGAATGCTGGCCACAAAAAAGTTTATTGAATTCGAATTTCGAATTGTTTATGAAAATAAAAATGTATACTTTTAGAATTTTACACATTTTTAAATATGGAGTGGACGCCTAAAGAAGACCGTGTTGCAGTTATTGCGTTACATCGTTGCGTTTACGCGCCAATTCAAATTTTTAACATACTGAAAAATTTGAATATAACCAAAAGATTCGTTTATCGTACCATCAAACAATACAATGAAAACTCTAGTGTAGATGACAGGTCAAGAAGTGGTCGCCCTCGGTCTGTTAGGACTCCAGCAGTGATAAAAGCTGTGAAGGCGCGAATTCAAAGAAATCCCAAATGTAAGCAGAAACTGTTGGCCCTTCAGATGGGGTTAAGCAGAACCATGGTGAAAAGGGTGTTAAATGAAGACTTAGGGCTTCGGGAATATCGAAGAAAAACAGGACATCGTTTGAATGCTCGTCTAATGGACCTGAGACTGAAGAGATGCCGCGCTTTGTTAAAGCGGTACGCGGGAAAAAATATCGGGAAATTCTTTTTTCGGATGAAAAAATTTTTGCCCTAGAAGAGAGCTACAACAAACAAAATGATAAGGTGTACGCACACAGTAGTGAAGAAGCAAGATATGGCAACACTTAGAGGAAAAGGCGTGCTCAGAACTTTTTGGCGGGAACGAGAGGAGTGCAGTTGTGTGATTTGTTTTATTTTGCCTATTTAGTGTTTCTTCGGGTTTAAATGTGTAATAATGGTGGTTTATTAACTGTTTAATATCTGTGAAAGTGCACAAATGTGGGAAAATGAAACAAAGCTGCTGGACGTAACTTCTCGGGTTCCTCCAAAAAGTCCACTGAAAAAATCTCAGTAAATGACCACCATTTTACTGCGATTATATTTCATCCCATATCATCTCATTTCATTAAATTTCATCCCAGTTGATTAATGTCTCAAATTAATCATCTTCATTTCATTTCACTCCATATTATCATTTTTCATAAAATTAAGAATATAAAGTAAAATAAGACATGACTTAAAGGTCTTAGTTACCAGGTCATAAAATCTTTAAAAAAAAAAAAAAAAAAAAAAGGCGTGCTCAAAGCCTCATCCCAATTTGGAGTCACTCAAGACATCCTTGATTAAGGCAGCCGCCGATATTGACATGGACCTCGTTCGTGCTGCGATAGACGACTGGCCTCGCAGATTGAAGGCCTGTATTCAAAATAACGAAGGTCATTTTGAATAAACTTTAGTGTCATAAGAATCTATGTTTTGTTAAGTTCATTTTGGTATATGAATGGTTACATAATGAATAAACTTGTTTCAATTATTTTACATTATACATGTGACAGAATTTATGACCTGACTAGGTATATACTATTTGTTTTTTTGGAGAGAAGGGTGTTATTTGGGTGTACACAGGTAGGTTACACCATTTTGGATATATCTGGCCAAAAGTAGTCTTAATTGTTATTTCACTAAAATTGAGATTTCAACATTATGTCTCAAGGTATATTTACATATATGGCTGAATTCAAAATGTGATATTTACGCATCCAGTGACAGGACAGCCACCATATAATGTAATTAAAACATAAATTATTTCTTCATTATCACACAAAAGCAAATCTTGCTTATTTCTTAAAATGGTCATGTGATCTGGTTCAAAGGGAGAAATGGCCACTTCTTCTTTTTTTCCTATTACCCTCTGCTGGGGTGTAGAGCTCGAATGAAATTCTTTCATTATTAATAAAATTAATATTTAATAAAATTAATGTTAACAATATTAACACATTAAATTCAAGTTTGGTAACTAGAATAGTTATCAAACCATGCCAGAAAAAGTATGAGCTCTAGAGCATTTTTAATAAATGTCTTTCATTTATACTAATAATGAAAATAAAAAAAAATTCGTTTAATTGTTACTAAAAAAGATGATCTGATCTTAATTAATGAATGAATACATTTCCTGCTTTATCTTAAGCTTTTTTTAGTGTACCCAATTCAAATCAACGGTGACTGAATAATTTTCAATTTCATCTTATTGCCCTATTTGTGAACAGACCTACGAAAATAAGGACTTTTACTTTTACTTATTTCTTAACAGAACCATGAAACATCTAATTTCTTTAAATAAATGAATAGACTCTGCATTACTTGATGCATAGATAGTATTTAAGACGTCCATATAGTCTAATAGAAGAAATAAAACCTATTACTTACCAGTTAATGTCCATTTTTCAGGTTCAGCCAGTCCAAGTAATCGTTTTAGTTCTGAAGTTTTTAATTTTACATTAATTTTCTTGCCCGTTACTAATGTGGTTTTATTTTTCAAATTTTCAATGGGTTCTTCATTTTTTTGTGCATCTATCTGGCTAGTGTAATACCTTAATTTAAAATGAAATGCCCTATTTTTATTAAGAAAAGTCCTATCACAATTTTGTGTTTTCGGTTTGTGACTATAAAACCTGACACCACACTGATAACATAAATATTTTTTGTATTGAATTTTGTGCCATAAATTTGTATGCCTACTAGATATTTTCAGTTCCAAATTTTGAAGAAGTCGTAACATTATAATTTTACGAAATTTTATAGTGTGTACAAAAATAATAACCCAATTTGACAGTGATTAACTGCTGTTGTTGTGTTTTTGACAATCAATTTTGACAATGACATTTCAAAATAGAAATAGTGCGATAGCTCAGCCGCTCAGGATTTTAGGTAAAAAGTATTTCTCATTAGTCTATGATCAACATAACAATATTATTATTATATTGTTTTAAAATGAATCTATTAATTCCAGAAATAGTAACAATCTCACAAACACAACCAACCAAATACAAAAAATATATATTTTGTGGCATCTTTTTTATTTTATGAAATATAATATATAATTTTACCGATTAATTAATTTGGCTTTTATTAGCTGTAGAAAAAAGGGTCAAATTACACATACTTCATCGTGGCTGCAGAGATAAGATTGCCCAGTTTACCAATGCTGGTATTGGAGTCGGGCTGATAGACAACATTTTTAAGTATATATGTAGGTACGTAACGGAAAACATGTTACGGAACATAACGGACGACTTCAACGAGGAAATTAAACCTTGTAGCACAAATCAAATCCACAAAATGAATTTTGTGTAATTCCTGGTGGTAGATAATATCGAGGCATTTTTTTGACACTTATTAAACAATAGAATCTTTCATTTGCCAGTTCATGTCTCGAGGTGGGTGGCGCATGGCGGCATTCACATTGGAATGTCTATGGATCTTGGTAAAAACTTAACCCCATAAACCCGTAATACGCTTACCCATGTATGTAGTTAGTTTCATTTGAAATAGTTTGAATTTAGTGAGTTTTTAAATTGCTTAAATATTTTTTTAATAATTAAATCGCACGGAAAGTTAGTATTTTCAGATATGAAGCCTCGTAAAAAACTAGTTTCTTGTTTAAACTCCCTTTAGCACGAAATGCTTAATGCAAATGTTATGTTACTATGTAAATGTTGTTAAGTTAGAATGCACTTCACATAAACACAGCCCGCTGAATCTTTTCAGATCATCAATTTCATCAAATCTTTTCAGGGGGTCGCGATTACGACCCAATGGTAGATTCTGCGTAGCATAGCTCTTGCTAGTGCTGGACGCTGGTGTTAGCAAATTTTGTCAGGTTGAACCCAACTGCCCGTCTGCGCGAAGCTGGAATAGCCCCTTTAAGACTACCAGCGTATAGTTAGGAAATCGAATATGTAATATCTCGAAACGACGATACTATACTTATAATATCGAGATATTACATATTCGAGTTAAGAGAAACTCAGTTAAATAAATACACTTTCTTTTTTATTCTAGCATAATTAGGTGAGGAAACGGACCTATCGTAAACACAACGACAAATTTAATGAGTACTTTTTAAATAGCTTTGAATTAATAAATTTTTTACTGGTCATTTTACAACAAATTAACGGTAGGGCGAATCGGAGACGTTTAATTAATCGAACGAATCGCAATCGATTCAAAATTACAATCGAGTTCGGGATGTTCTCGTTCTTAACCACTCAAGTACCAAGATGTTTTTTTCAGACTCGCCCAACACAATAATTTAGATATTCTGAAGCATGTGTGCATAGTAGGAACATTTTGGTAGTTCACAAAGAGTCCAACATCTTCATAGCAAAGCTGCATCGTGTACCTCTTTCTTTGTCAATTACTCCCACAAATATATTTCACTATATACCTACTAATCATTACACTCGTCAATTTGCGTTTACATATACAAAACAAACACCTATACAAAAATGTGTTTATAAATAACATCACTACATTTTTTTAAATGCTAACAATAATACTTTGAATACGTTGTGTGACATACATCAATGTATAGGTAGGAAAAGTACAGTTAAGAATTTTTTTTTTTCTTTTTTCAATACACTCTCTTTTTATTTAGTAGTTCCAGAGAAATTACAGTTATATAATTATATGAAGGTTGATTCCAAAATGAAAGTAAGTACATACATATACCTACATAAGTTGCAATACATTAAATTAATAAATTTTGATGTGTCAGTGATGACGGTCGTATTTCGATCAGCACAGGTGCACACTAATACATTTTATATGTTCCACGGGACATGCTCCAAAGATATTTTGAAATAAACAAACGATCTGTAATTCATCATTAAGCCGCTGACAACCGCATCCTGTATCATTCAATCACCCATCGATCATACTGTGCTCATTCATAGTCAGTTCAAAAGAATGAAATGCGCTCCCTAAGCGGGGATGAACTATGTCCCTGATATTGTTGTTCCCCGAGAACAGCAGTAACCACTTACCATCACGTGAGCCCGATGCTCATTTCTACATTCGACGGTATTAAAAATAGGACCAGGCAGATACGATGTATAATTAAATTATTGTTAGACTGCAAGCGTGGTACTACCATCCAAAATCCAACTTTTTTATATCATAGAGGGCACGATCTCACGACTTTTACTTTTACCGTGGAGCAAATATTTTGATGTCACAATATTTGATGCAATGGGCGCTTACACAATGTGGACCGTGAGCATGTCCACCCAACTACAGCAATAAAATGTAGAAGTTGTCTAGTTAAAACTTTACAATGCAAATTATATCAATGCGTGTTTTTTTAAACAATATATTTTTAAATAATGATAGACGCTTTTACGAAAAATAGCTTTTTTCTGTTTCATTTTGCTTATATTAAAATACAGTCGACTTAATAGATTATAGAAAGTAATTAAATTAATTAAAATAATTGAATAGAATATAAATATTTAACAGTAATTAAATATTAAAACCACATAATGGCACATAATATATAAAATTTACACGCTATTTTGATACATTGCGTTTATAAATGTATATTTTCCTCTGAAACGTCATTAACATCAAGCAGTTCAAAGGTTTCGTTAAAAAATATATTTAATTTTCATTAATACTTGATTAATTTTAGTTTCATTACATACAATAAAACAATAATAGTATATATTTAATTTATTGCACATTGTTTGGTGTCATCTTTTCTTCTCTTGGAAAATTGACAGTAGCTGCGTATAATTATAGAAAACATTATTCATATTGTCTATAAACCCATCGCATTAAATAATATTATATTTAAAGGTAAACTTCATTACTTTTCGACGTTAACACAACTACTTTCGCGTGTCATGGTTATAATATTTCTAATACATTTTAAGTAAATCTATTGGGTGTAATATACTTTGTAATACAATGTTTTCGATCGCCAAAGACTGTACGTATTATCGAACTTAAGTAAATATACTCCTTCACCGGGATAAGTATGGGAGCCCGCGTATACCTGAAAAATAAATAGAATCGAATTTATTGTATTTAATTTTGAATACCAAATTGCGAACACATCAAAATATAACAATTTACGACACGGATGTATACAGTTTAAAAAAAAATTATATGTATATTATCATATTGTCCATTTAGAAAACCTTGGCAGCTCTTGGCCTATATTCAAGTTCTGATTCTATTTCGATTATGTTTTAAAATAATCAAGGGCATGTCTAAATCTATATTAATATATAAATCTACAGTAGTTTTTACTGTTCCGTTATAACGGGACCATGCATCCGATTGACTTGAAACTTGGTATCCATGTAGAAAAGACATGTACTTAATGGATAGGCTAATATTTATATCAGTGTTGGACTCCCTACACCAGTTGCGGGGGGACAGCGAAGCGGACGGGTACAGCTAGTTAATATATAAAACTCAGCACCAGTATGGGTCGACCATACGTTTTGTTTTTTTTGATAATGTAATGGAAATAGTAATAGTCCGCCAGCTGTCCTCCGGTAAACAGAACAACTGCTTATGCTTTTTTTTTCGATTATGTATAATCCGATTATTTTAGTAACGGTCCCCTTATATCTAGTCTAGTTCACATACAAACATGGTATACAAACCTCTGTGTGACAGTCGCGTCGGAAGACCGGCACCACGAGGCTGACGGGCGGCCTCACCGCACTTAGCACTCGCCTATCGCTGCCCAACTCAGGATCAGAGTTCGAATCCTGAACCGTAAGTTCTGGAAACAAATAAAGATTAAGCGGTATGATAATTCGTCTTTTCCCATTAAAAATGTACAATTTCCAAAAATATTCGAAATTGAGTTTATATGCGGAATCATTTGGAATCACCAGTATTTTTCTCATAAATACTGTCATAAGTCTGTCTGTTTAGTGTTAGTTTGGTTTATTTAGTATACCTATATTTTGACTACTAACTCCTTAAAAGACAGATAATTTAACTGGTAAAAAATTAAAAATAAATGCTACAAAGATGATTATATTAAAAATATCACATGTTAAACCTTTAAAACACTCTCCTGTAAAATTAGTAAGTTTTGAGATTAAACAGTTTTAATGCGAGAAGACGAATTAATTATTACTCATTCATTCTATCCGATCTGTGAATTGAAAACGACCAGAAAATGAATAAAACAAATAACTTTATTAATACCACTGTACCACGATGATTATTGTTTTAAATTAAAATTACCTTCTTCACCGTACACCTCCTCTTCTGCTTCATCTTCTTCGTCGCTTTCTGACACGTGAACCGTCACTTCTGAAGTCGGAGATTTGCTCCATTCAAAATAAAGACCGAAACCTGAAAGAAGTAAACAGTTTTAATTGATTATTTTTTGTCTCATAAAACAGCTATGACCTAAATTTCATTTTTTTTAAATGCTTATATTGTTGCTAGTATGTCGACTTGAGAACGGTCTGATTGCACTTTGAACGTAATAGCTAATAACATTTTCCGCTAAGCCTAATCAGTGTAATTCATGTATGTATGTAAACTTCATGCACTATAATAATATGAGTTAGATTGCCTTCTAGACTGCTTCAATTGTCATCAAAAGACACTAAAGTTGTATACAATGACCATTTAGACTGGGACTGTAAATGAAAAAAAAAAAATTATGATCCACATTAAGCGACTCCATCCTAGTGTAACTGTGTTATAAGTTATAAGGATCAGAAACATTTACGAAACAAGAACATGTAGGTGCACTATAGCACACACAGCTCCAATACTGAACACGAGGACACCAACAGGAAATGTAGTCGATTCCTGGTATGAAAGTCTGATTTAGTAATAAACGAAGTGATCACAAATAGGGCGATGTGTTAAAATAAATGCGACCACCAGTAGTGTATTGTAAGCTCTGTTCACGCATCTGGAATGCTGAGGATGTCGATTCATCAAATTATTGTATCTGTATTTTGTTATTTGTATTATTATATTGGTATTATTGTGTAAATTTTCGCAACCAATTAGAATCGAGTTGTGCGTGACGCTAGAAACGTGTGCGGTTGCTATTGGATAAGAATACTGTTCCCTGACCCCACTATCTTATAAAACTGTACGATTGCTAATTCAGAGTAAGCACGTCAAATGGTATTTAAAAAAAAAACTTTTAATTTCACCGAAAGCAATCCTCAAGTCTAAAAGAAAATAAAAATTCAAGTACAGCATATCTATTGCCGCTACAAGCCCACATGGGTCGGTCCCAATAGCCTGCTTGTTTCTATCGTGGAGAATTTACGCGTTGCATTTTGACTGGTATGGAAACTCGTTATAGTATACAATAAGATATGTTTAAACTTTAAACATGGATGGTAACATTAACATTGTGATATGTATGAATTCTGGTACATACTTAATAGCAAGGCTTTATTTTTTTTGTAATTCAACCTATGCTGGTAGCCTTGAGAGGCTATTTCAGCTTCATCCTAACATGTAGGTGAGCTCACGGGGCTCAAACCGGAAGTGATGCTAACACTGGCCCTAGCAAGAGCAGTGCTTCGCAGAATCTACCACCGGATCGGAAACGCGACGCACTGAGAATATCCGAAGAGAAACTCAGTGGGCTGTGTCTATGTTCAATCATCTAAGCTATAGGAAGTTAGAAATGTTTTTTTTATTGCCTTTGTAGGCAGACGAACATATGGCTCATCTGATGGTAAATGGTTACCGTCGCTCATGGACGTCTGCAATGCCAAGGGCAGAGCCAAGCCGCTGTCTACCATTAAGTACTCTCCGCAAGCCTCGTTTTAAGAAGGACATGTCATAGCGCTCGGGAAACACCGTGGAATGGAGTTCGTGGCAGAAAAGATCTTTGGAAACGCACTGTCGATGAACGCAGCGGTTTTAGTTAAAGATGCTTACCAATATCATATTTATCCGTGGCAAACTCCCAACAGATACACCTGGCGCGATGATGCGTAGGAACCCTTATAGTTACAGTTTCTCCGTGTCCCACAGTCAACATTCCTCCACTTGACCGAGCCGAGTCTTTGAATTGAACTATTTCATCACGAGTCCACATGCGCGCATCCTCTACCGCTGGTAGACCATCTGAATATTATATTATTGAAAGTTAAGCGACAGAAATGATTTAAAAAAATGTCCTAATACACTGCAATATTTGCATCCGTGTATTTTTGTTCATTTTATAACTTTTTTTTTTTTAAAGAAGATTTACTTGTGTCCTGGCGGCTTTTCCAGTTTCACCAGGATAGGTGGGCGAGCAACGGCTCATCCAGGAGAAGTGGGATTTGCTAACAGTTGCCAGAGCGCCTCCGAGAGATACCTAACTGCTCAAGGACAGCTGCTTCGCGAATGCATCTATGTACGGATTGGGTTGCACGAGTACGGTTACCAGAGTCCCAAAGTCTGCTTAGAGTGTTAAGAGATAAATAACAGAAAATATGCCCTAAACATGTCATTACGGATCCTCCCGATCCATTAACGGTGCTTTTAGGTACCACAAGCACCGGTCACCATCCTCGTAGAACCCTCAGTGAGCTCACGGAGCTTAAACTGGAGGTATTGCTAACACTGGCCTTAGCAAGAGCAGTGCTTCGTAGAATTTATAACCGGATCGAAAACGCGACCCACTGAGAAGATCCAGCGAGAAACTCAGTGAGCTGTATCTGTGGGTCAATTTACACGTCGAGCCCTTCGTCGCAAGCGACGGATTCGACTAGAACGATGACCGGCTAGGGTAACGATGATATAGCCTTTGAAGACTATCATCATAGGAAGACGAAAAAAAAAAAATATAGTTAGCAAAAATGTTATTTGCTAACTGTAATACACAGTAATATGTCGTATTGCAAACAATGCCTCCTGATTAATCATCGACATTAAAGTATTTAATGTTTAATAAGAAATTTGTTATTACCATCTTCAGATTCGTCGTCTTTATAGACTTCGGTGTAATCGTTTGGATCCGTTTTTTCTAAAGTCTGCATTGACCTAAAAACAAAATATTTAAAGATAGAGTTACTCGAGAAAATGTAGAAATTTATTAAAAAAAAACTTCGATTTTTGTACTACATCATTTGTAAAGGTTGACAAGATAACTTTGAATGATAATGACGATTCTATGTAATACATAATGCAATATTTGTCGATTATTATTCCTATAAATATAAGCGATGATGACCATCCACAATTAGGTGAGCAGCAGTCAACAAAATTTTGCAGATCAAACTAATTTTTAACAATGTTAAAACAGTGACTTAATGTAATTTTTATTGGTATGTACTATGTAGGTATTAAACCTATGCTTAGTTTTACGATTTTAAATACATAAAATTTAAGACAATATTCTTGTTATTAAGATATTTTGTGGTCAAAAACGATTGAAGAACTCAATTAGCTATAACATTCATCATATTAACCTGTTAAACTATTTTAATCAAGTCTGTAACTAGTGAAAATACAATAATAGTGTATAATAATATATCGGCGGCCACCAGACAACCTTGAACAATTTACTGTGGTGGGCAAGGTAGAAGGGAAAAGACACGCCGGCCGGCCACCAAACCGTTGGTCAGATCAGATAACTGCGCTCACTGGACTCTCTGTTGCGACCACCCTGAGAGAAGCCGAGGACCGAAGGAAATGGAAGCTGATGGTACAAAGAGCCACAAAGGGCTTTCAGGGACACAACCTTCAGCAATGAAGTATGCGACTCAGAAGAAGAATAATATATAGTATGTATGGAATCAGTGGCACTTACTTGTTGTCCACAACAGCGACAATATCAGTTTCGTTTAAGTTGCAGTCTTTCACCATTTCCTCTTTTTTAACATTTTCACTCTCTGTGTCATCACTTTCGTTGAGTATGGTAGAATTTGCTAATCTCTGATCTACAGCTAGCTGCTTTATATATTGTTGATAGTGTTGATCTTGTAGTTGCCTAATCAAAATGGCTTGCTGGTCGAAATTACCAGGAAACTGTTGTTGGGCATATTGTAGGAACTGATCATACGTTTGAGCGTTTAAGGCATCCTTTATCCTTTGCCTAAAATGAAAAAGTAATATGAAATTTAAATGAAATATAGGAGATCTTATTGACAGAAGAATTAATAAGAAGAGAATATATCTGGCTATATAGAGTTATCTGTCTGCAGTACGAGCACTATCTTTGCTGTACCTAAAAAAACTTGAAATTACCAGAAAGCATGTTTTTAACGTATTCTATTTTAATTGTTACTGGTGGTAGGACCTCTTGTGAGTCCGCACGGGTAGGTACCACCGCCCCGCTTATTTCTGCCGTGAAGCAGTAATGCGTTTCGGCTTGAAGGGTGGGGCAGCCGTTGTGACTATACTGAGACCTTAGAACTATATCTCAAGGTGTGTGGCGCATTTACGTTGTAGATGTCTATGGGCTCCAGTAACCACTTAACACCAGGTGGGCTGTGAGCTTGTCCACACATCTAAGCAATAAAAAAAAAAAAAAAAAATTTTTATATAATTATATTCTCTTTCCAGTAAAGTGTATTCTCATTTAGAACTTGTATGACTAAATTTGCCAGCATTATTTAATGAAGTATCTGTTGAATCATTCCAATGTGAAATTTTCTGATTATATTTTAACTGTACTTAAATATTGCCCATATTCCCATTTTGGGGGTGGTAAAAATACTAAGCATGCTGATTCATACTTATAAAATTTTCTGTAATTAAGGAAATTTATTTTCTTGTAAAATTTATTAATGCTTTTTTTTTCTTTTTTTATATGGATTTTGGAATTAAATCAAACCTACTTACACTTGTTGTTCTTCCGTTATTTTATTACTTTGCTGCTTCTGTTTCTCTAGCATGACTCTATTTTGAAGTTCGATTCGAGATCTTTCTTCTTCTTCTCGTTTCAACCTTAAAATTATTACCTAATAAATCAAGTAGACTGGCCAATGGCTGTAATGTGCCTCCAAAATATATTTATAAAATATATTGTTTTTATCTTTCAAGCAATATTATTTACGAAATTGCAGTCACAAATTAAAAATTGTGTGTAAAATACATAATATAGAATCTGGAAATTTCTTTTAGCTTTAAAACAAGCTGTTTTCTTTTAGTCATAGCGATAGGCACAGAATTTGGTCAATTAAGTTTAAATTTCGTTGTTAGGTAAGACTTCAATGTAATTCTGTTATCGATCTCATATTTCTACAGCATTTACTTGAAGGAATCTATCAGTTCCAATCTACCAGCTTCAAACAAACAGGTAATGAAACAGGAGGTAGGCTTTTTGGTGTGCGTAAATTGGATTATAATAAACAATTGTGGTTTGGACCTCATGTCTCAAGGTGAATGGTGACATTCATGCCTATGGCCTCCGGTAACCTCCACACATCATGTGGGCCCCGAGCTTGTGCACCCATATAAACAATAAAAAAGTGAGGTTGTGGACTCTTTCAACAGTCTATGGAAGAAAATAAAAAGTTTAAATTAAAAACAAAAACCTAGCCAATGTCAGTTTTTTAAAGCAAACTCTAAAAAAAATAAAGCGAAGATTTTGTAATGTGCCCCAAAAACCAAGAAGAAACAAAGACATCAAATGTAATAAAAAAATGGTTAATTTTTAAAACTTACTCTTGTTGCATCTTTTGTTCCTTGTCCTTCTGTATAGCTTCCAAATATGGCTTGAACAATGGACAAAGTCTGTTGATAATAAAACATCATTCTCAATTTACAACTAGTAAGTTTACAAATTATTCACATTTTAGGTCGACATAAAATATATGAGTAGAATAAATGAATAAATAGAATAAATAATAATGAACAGAATAAATATTCTCATTATCTAAAACTCTGGTAGGACACTGAACTGATTTCAAAGCTCTATTGGACAAGCTCTTGTCTAACACAATTTATATAAATTCAATTGTAATTTGTAGATATAATAGACTTAACTAATAGAGTAGATATAGCTTTACTGTTTAGTAGATATGACAAGCTCTTGTCTAACACAATTTATATAAATTCAATTGTAATTTGTAGATATAATAGACTTAACTAATAGAGTAGATATAGCTTTACTGTTTAGTAGATATAACTTTACTGTTAATTTAAATTTACAGTCAATCCAAATAACAACAAAAATATTCTAAGCAAAACTATGAATCTATCTGTTTTATTAAGTTAAAGGTATTAAACCTGTAAGAGTACACATTGATGTAATTTTTCATAAACATTTAATCAGTCTAGTCAGTAAAGCTGAAAACCTTGACATATTGATTTCCTTCCAATATTCAGGAACAAAATTATAAAAATTTGTTGAACCTCAGCCTCAGTCTTGATCTGAGTACTCAGGTATTACTGTCCTGGTCTTCTTTTGTTTTTTTACTTATTATTATTATTGTTAAATCTCTGTTGATATATTAAAGTAATGCATGCGGTGATTGCCTCTAATTAGAGTTGCAGTTATCAATTGCTCTATACATGTCAATGTTATTTTATGTCTTACTGTAAACCCTGTTGGTAATCCTTAAATATATAAATAAATAAATATGTTTTAAAAAAAATTATATCACACATTTTCCATACTTTACTGGTGCTGTGGTCACCAATGACAAATGTGAAATTCTTCAACATTTTAGTATTGTGCTAACACCTAATTTTCTATAACTAAAATTATTAACACCTGTTTCTTTGCACAGAACAAATGGTGTCAACATTATTTAATCATATCTATCATATCTATTTATTTCAATGTACATGAGGCTCTGGTTGCCATCATACAGGAAATCCTTGTTTGGGGCCAGATGACTGTGTTTCACTTGTTCTTGTAATTAATTAATTAAATATATGGATATATTGGGTTGCAAATGTAGAAGTATATAAGGTTATTATGTCAGAGGCTCATAAAAGCACATATTTTTGTATTTTATTTGTTATAAATATATTTTTTATCGAACTACTGTAAAGGGTGCTAGGCTCAATTGCATTCATAATACTTTTGTGTTGTACTCAAGTGTCATGAGAGTGAAACCACACAGGATCTAGTAAGAATAAAAATAAGGAATTTAATCTATCAATGTTAAACAAATTCCATAAAGATTTTATCTTTGACTGTATGATTTTTTTGTTATATGGCCATATAGAATTCAAAAAGATAGTCTAGTAAATAAGTGATAAAACAGCTGATACTGACATACATGGCTGATGCTTTAACTCATTTTACAGATAAGAAAAATACACTTAAAAATATGGGTTAAATATATTGTGTGAGCTATATTATTTTTGATTATTCACAGATAGGTTATGACTGAAACTAATTTTCTCCAGGTTATCAGTGTACACAATCATCCTCCTGCTAATTTATTGGTTTTTTAATTTTTTTATTGCTTAGACAGGTGGATGAGTTCTCAGCTCACCTGGTGTTAAGTGGTTTAAATCAATACACACTTTTTAATTTTGGAAACTGTTACTTTAACGATTAAGTATTAAATGCAATTTAAAGTTCTTGTGGCTTGACACATCTAGTGTGTATTTGGGCATGGCAGAATGTAAATCCTTCAGGCACTATTAATTAATTGACATATTAAATTTTCTACAGGTTCAGAAATAACTCTCACAATAAAAGATAGATATCATGTAATTAGTCTAACTAAAAGGCATTGCATAATTACTGATGGCAGGGCACATTTTCAATGTGAGTGACATTTACATTTTGATGTCTATAGAGTACAATAACTTAACAAAGAATGTGCTACGAGCTTGTCCAGCAATATTAGGAATATAAAACATATTTTATTAATTCTCACCTGTCTAAAGCATGGACAAAGCCAGCCATAGCCTGTATTTGAGACATTTGACCTAATGCTTGCCAAGCTGCATGCCTATCTCTCCCTATCACATCCAAGACACCCAGAGGTGGTACAGAATTAGGATCAAATGGACCGTGCGCTGTTTGTTGTGTATAGGCGACCAGTTTCAGCCTGTCTTCATAGCTAAGATGTATTGCTTTTCCTTCCTTTTCTAAAAGAATAAAATTTTATTTTAGCTTTTTGACATTTTTATATTAGGTTATATATCCATACCTTGTTTTCCTTCTCTAATTTCTAAGATTATCATATCAGAATCATTGTTTTGATAAATGTGTGTAGCGGTAAGTTTTATGCCCATTACCTTTATAGAAAAAGACTCCATGTTTATATACTTCTTTTAGGGGCATTCCCCACTTCCTTTCTTCACTGTCGACAATACCTTGATCTGTCTCTAGCAATACTTTTTCTGGATTAACTTTTAAATTACTATCGATTTTACTAGCCATCTTATGTTTTTCTGACAGACTGCTGTACCATAGATTATACACTTAATATTGTGCTGTACGCATTAAAATCATAGACCTTTTTTTTTGGTACTAAAATCATAGACCAAAATAAACCACAATCTCTGCTTTTACAGCGTAGTTTCATTTTTCCAAATGGAAAGACGAAGGCATCACACCATACAGCCTAATTTTTAGTATATTCTGTTTTATGAACTGTTCACTAACTGTTGGAGTTTGAAAATGTAATGGCAGGCAACACTTGACACATCATTGCAGATTTCGAATATTGGAATTATTTTAAATGTTTTAAAAAACAGATGATTGTCTTCTCGTAAGTGAAGTCAAGGACTTCTCATCTAGACACGGTCAGAGCAGCATCTAAGAGTTTTATAAAGATAATAATTTTATAATGGTGTAACAGTGTTCAAAGTATCTACAATATAATTATAATGAAGCAGTGTGTTTTTAAATAGCCCCTCATCAACCTACAAAACCCAATCCCCTCAAATTTAACCGTCCAACACTAACCACAGAAAACTGTAATGTATCTGCGGTTTTTTTGGTGGGAACACGCGGAGTGAAGTTGGTTGAATTGTTTCATTTTGTAAATTTAGTGTTCCACGGGCTTCAATATGTAATAATCGTAGTTTATTAACTGTATATCATCTGAGAAAATGCACAAATGTGGGAAAATTAAACAAAGCCTTTGAACGTAGCTTCTGAGGCTCTTTCAAAAGTCTCAGTCATCTCATCTCGTTTCATTTAATTTAATCCCATTTGATAAAAATCTGAAATTAATAAAATTTATCCCATTTCGCTTTATTTTATTTTTAGTATAAGAAAAAATAAGAACAAATTAGATTTGACTTAAAAGTCTTATTATCAGGCCATAAAGTCTTTAAAAAGCAAAGAGTATTGTAGTCTATGCCTAGTACTTATCTGTTTACCGAAATTAGTAAATTAGACTGTGTTTATAAACGATACTCTGTTATTTACCATTAATTTATAGTAAAATATTAACTAAGAAATTATTTACTCTTTGTCGCTGTGTGCTAAAGAACAGTAACAATGACTGCGGTGAAACTATTTCATACACTTTTAATTGTTATTATTCACAGCACAATGAAATAAAGTAATCATTTAAAGCAGATTGAAAACGTGTATTTGGGTTTGACGCAATACTAAAATCATGGAAGTTAATCCATTAAACATATTTTTTGTGAAATCTGACAGCAAGGGCGATAGGCTTTTGTTTAGATATCCATACACGATCGAACATAAAGGTGAGAATAAACAGAAGAGATGTGGCAGACACAACCCTTACGCAATTACTTCAACAGAGGATTTACTCCAGAATTCACAATCTCAAACGTCGAATATTTGCAAAGGTGAGGTCCTTCCAAATACATGAATAAAATATCCATCTACAGCATCAATATCTGTAACTGGTACAAGCTTCTTTCTCTTCACTCTCTTCTAATAAACCATTTTTCATTTTTACACCAATAATTTTGCTTATTTTATCATGACCTCAATTGAATGTAAACATAAAAGTAGATCTTGTTATGTTTACAATTATGTTGAAGATATTTGTTGTTTAAACACCAGCAGTCAAACTGCACCAAAGACAGCTGTATATTATTATGCACAGTACATAGATAATTGTTCATTAGTTACTTTTCTATAATAATTATTTTACATCAGAAAATTATTTCATTGTATATACCCATAACAAAATATATTTTGTAAAATAGATTAGCTAATGCTAGCCACATTGTGTAATGACTAATAATGTTAGTTTTTATTTCTTACATTAATATCTCCCTCACAATCAGTGAAATATTGAATTGGTTTTGCATACTGACACCTTTGCACTTATTACGTTGTTGAGTAATAAACATGTGATTTTAATGAGTTTGCTACATCACCTGCCTCTGTTCATATTAATTTGCTTATGGGATTGTGTAACTAGTAGTAAGCGTTTTCATTGCTTTTGATTTCTTGTCGTTTTCATTTGGATCATAACCTTGTTTGTGATTTTAACTTGAAACAGGTAAGGTAATGGATAAGTATTGCTGTTTTATCTAATTACGACATGGATATTTTGTATTGATTTCAATTGAGAAATGTATGTTTGTTACTAAGTCTTTTTAAATAACAACTCTGTAAATGCAAATAGTACAAATACACCACAATATAGTTAGTAATTAATATGTTTTATAATTTTATTGATGAACATAAGGTCACATGTTGGGTAACACGTCAGTTCACTGTGTGTCTGTTTTTATACAACAATCAATTAGCAATACTTTTTATTAAAAAGAGAACAAGTACCCTAACTAATACATTATGTGAATATAAGAAGACTTCAATTAACATGTATTGCAAAATTCATTAACATTAATGAAAAGGAAACAAAAGGGAAATAGAAAGGTAATAAAGATATCAGCTATACTTATATTATATAAATCTAGTGGTTTTTATGGATTTTCCATTATAACTACTGAACCATGCATCCGATTGACTTGAAACTTAGTATCCATGTAGAAAATAGATGTACTTAATGAATAGGCTAATATTTATGAGTCTTGGACTCCCTAATTATAATGACAATAAATAATAATGTTAATTTTAAATACCCAGCGAAGCAGATGAGTACGGCTAGTTTACATAAATAAACATTAGTATTAAACAAGTATATAAGGATGATGTATATGGTCATACAATTTTATACTCTCAATTTTTTTTAAACTAAGTGTGGAAATATAGTAACAAAGTGTACGAAACTTTTATCCTGGGTCATGTTATCAAATCAATTATACCTAGATTGGAACACTAAAGAAGGTTGTTTGGGAATCAACTCCTGGTGTACCATGTGGTATGGCAACAAGGGTTACTAACCATTGAAACAACATGGTCTTTATCAGGGAGGCAATCACAATAGAAGGTATTGGGTTGGTTTTATTACTCTTTCAAATCCATTCAGGCAAAATATGATTTAACAGGTCAACTAAGTGGTTTTACTGATGAAATGCTTTCAACACTGTTTGCTGTAAAAGCAGAATTATGTAACAAGAAATTTGAATTAAAAGTCAATGATGTGAGGTTTGTTGGTCATCCAACATTGCTGCCCTACCGAGCAAATAAAGATGATACTGCTGCTATGATTCTCATAAATATAGTTTTTGCTTTACAAGCCTCTGCTAGTCATTCTATAGGTAAGTACAGTTTAAGATTGATACAAGTTACAAATGCAATGTATTATTTTTTAATGCAAATAATTGAATGAAATTAGTTAGTCATAACTTTATGGAAAGTAGGCATTCTGGCTATTGGCTAAATTTTAATTGTACTTTAATATTACTGTAGCAAGACTTCTAAATATGCTTATTATAAGAATTGCATGGCCAGAATGCTGCCAGAAAATGTACATTTTATCTATACTCTATACTAATATACTAATATAATATTATAAAGAGGAAAGATTTGTTTGTTTGTTTGTTTCGAATAGGCTCCGAAACTACTGGACCGATTTGAAAAATTCTTTTTCCATTAGAAGCCGACATTGTCCCTGATGAACATAGGCTACTTTTTTTTTTTTTTTTGTTTCATGTGTGTTTTAATGTTTCCGAAGCGAAGCGAGGGTAAAAACAGAATAGAATGTAGATTTCATCATAATCATTTTGTAAAACACTTCTAAAATACTTTTGTAAATAATTAATTGTGTGTTTAAATTACAGTAAAATGTTACTATGATTTGAGTAAAAGGCTGGGTAAAGCACTGAGACATGAAGAAAAAAGATGTTCATATTTAACAGAAGAAATGAAAATTATGGTAAATAATTATAAAATTAAATGTACTTTTTAGGAATCAAAAGTAGTATAAACTAAAACAGGAAAATGTGTTTTGAATATTTTGTTTTGTTGTTTTGATGCCTAGAGAGGAAATTCACGTGACTAGGAGATGTATGGAAATGGTAGTGGGGGAAGAGGTCGAACGAAGAAGACATGAATGGAGTGTGTGAATGGACAATATGAGAGAGAGAGAGAGAGAGAGAGAGGAACAGAATGAGTGTCGAGATGAGGGCTATTAGAATTTGCTGATTGCTGGCCCGACATAGTGGAGACAAAAAAGATTTTGTTTTGTTACATTTTTGAAATTGTCATGGCCTAAAGGATAAGATGGTTTTCGAATACCGCAGGCAAGTACCAATTTTTCTATTGAAATACGTACGTATCAAATGTTCACGATTGACTACTACAGGGAAGGAATAACATTGTGTAATAAAAATGAAAACCGGTAAAATTATAATTTGCGTAATTACTGGTGGTAGGACATCTTGAGTCCGCATGAGGAGGTACCACCACCCTGTCTATTCCTGCCGTGAAGCAGTAATGCATTTCGGTTTGAAGGGTGGGGCCGCCGTTTTAACTATACTTGAGACCTTAGGACTTATATCTCAAAGTGGGTGGCGCATTTACGTTGTAGATGTCTATGGGTTCTTGTAACCACTAAACACCAGGTGGGCTGTAAGCTCGTCCACCAACCTAAGCTATAAAAATTATTATTTTTTCATATTTTTACAGCTAGCTGCTCATGATGAAGTGAATGAGAGGAACGACAGTGAAATTAATGGTGATAATGAAGAAGAGGAAGAGAATCTCCGACATTCTGTTAGTTCTACAACATATAGTGTAGATAATGGCCTTGAGGGAGGCCCAATGTCTGCCTACCACTTAATATTACAAAGGAGTTCCTTAGCTAGGTCCATGAAGTCTGTCTTTGAGGAACTAAGTAGCACAGGTTAAATACTTTTCTTAAAATATAACATATCTAGACTAAATTTTACTGGTGGGCCTAGTACAATAAACTTTTGTACTAGGCCTACATGGTATTAAGTGGTTACTGGAATTGAAAAACTTCACAGTCTGAATGCTGCCCTTGAGATATTTGAGATGCCATCGCTTTAAAGATATGAGACATGTCTCGACTATATGTATAATATAACAGGTGGTCTCCTCTTCGTACCGAAATTAATTACGGCTTTGCAGCAGATAAAAGCAAGGTGCTGGTAACCGCACAGACTCATCAGAACATGTTATGTGCGTATTACAACAATTAATATCTGTCTTTGTAATTTGCACACCGTTTTTTTTTTTTTTTTTTTTTTATTGCGTAGATGGGTGGACGAGCTCACAGCCCACCTGATGTTAAGTGGTTACTGGAGCCCATAGACATCTACAACGTAGACGCGCCACCCATCTTGAGATACAAGTTCTAAAATCTCAGTATAGTACAACGGCTACCCCACCCTTCAAACCGAAACGCATTACTGCTTCACGGCAGAAATAAGCAGGGCGGTGGTACCTATCCGCGCGGACTCACAAGAGGTCCTACCACCAGTAATTACGCAAATTATAATTTTGCGGGTTTGATTTTTATTACACGATGTTATTCCTTCACCGTGGAAGTCAATCGTGAACATTTGTTGAGTACATATTTCATTAGAAAAATTGGTACCCGCCTGCGGGATTCGAACACCGGTGCATCGCTTCAACACGAATGCACCGGACGTCTTATCCTTTAGGCCACGACGACTTCAATGGTTCACCGTAATGGTTGAGTCGCACTATATAGGTACACTGGACGTCTTTTCCCTTAAAGTCACGACGGCATCATACCTAGTAACAAGTGATTCTGATAACTGTAACTCTTGAAGAGGAAGCTAGTTCCATTGGCTTAAATACAAAAACTAGATTTAGATGTGAAATTATCTTTTGCTTTAATTTTCAGGCATAGTTCAAGTCCGTGTAAATAAATGGGTGCTTCTATCCTTCTGTTTGCCGCACAAAGCCCATCAAATTCACAATAGAGGATTAATAATAGAACCGGAAACAATAGACAAATGTTTGCAAAAACTGAGGCCATACCACGGCATGCTACTACTTGTAAGTAATCAAATGTACATACAACTTTTTTAGTGTTTATGAATATTGAAAATTTTAAACATAAAAGAAAAGTGACTTCGACAAATTAAAATGAGAATATCATCAAAATAGTAGTAAACAAGTTTTTTATTTATTTTATTGCCCTTGTAGGCAGACGGGCATACGGACCACCTGATGGTGAGCGGTTACCGTCGCCCATGGAATTTAGTAATGCCAGGGGCAGAAACCAAGCCGCTGCCTACCGCTTAATACTCTTCTCAATAATGTTTTCCGTTACTACATTTGACGTTTCTAATATAAGAACTGTATCCTTTTTTTTATTTTGTTTATTACCTAGACGTGTGGACGAGCTCACAGCCCACCTGGTGTTAAGTGGTTACTGGAATCCATAGACATCTACAACGTAAATGCGCCACACACCTTGAGATATAAGTTCTAAGGTCTCAGTATAGTTACAACGGCTGCCCCACCCTTCAAACCGAAACGCATTACTGCTTCACGGCAGAAATAGGCGGGGCGGTGGTACCTACCCGTGCGGACTCACAAGAGGTCCTACCACCAGTATTACGCCAATTATAATTTTGCGGGTTTGATTTTTATTACACGATGTTATTCCTTCACCGTGGAAGTCAATCGTGAACAAAATTTACGTTGTTAATTTACTTTAAGGTGAATCCAAATGATTTGTTGGCGTCGATACCACTGGATGGCAGCTCTGCATTGCTGCGACTTATTAAACTATATAGCCCTCTAAAAAGTCTTCAAACACTGGCCATAGAAGCGGATCTGACATTCAAACAGGTATAAACAGTATAAATCCATAAATAAGTCAAAATTTTATTGTTTTTCTTCTTCTTTTTCTTTTAGATTAAAAGGGAAGTCTAAAAAGCAACCGATTTAAGAAATTAAATATGAGCTAAATTTCTCATTATTTTATAATTAATAATCAAATCAATAGTGTATAAGTAATAACAGGGCTCTGTGACTATTTACTCGAACTAAACTAGTCTTATCTAGTAATTAACATACATATTGTGTACATGTCATTTGTATGTTTCAATGAATACTCTCGGAGTAAAATAATTATAATTGATATAACAGCATGCATAAGCACAATTAGCGGTTCGTGTTTTGAGTACTTAAAAGCAAAGTGATTGGTAAAAAATGATAATTACATAGTGATATGATACAGCCTTCTTCAAGGCTTAAATATAATCCTGGCTGGTCGGCAATGGCTTGGTGGTCTCTGTACCGCTGCTGATGTCCATGAGCGACAGTGACGACTACTCAGTATCGAGTGGGTCATAAAATCGATGCCCATCATACCTGAACAAAAATAAAAAACCAAAATTAATTACCTTTTAGAACTCTTCACTTCAATCTCTATCACTTACATATTAAAACTTTAAATTAAATTTTTTAAACTGTTCTGTACCCTAAAATAATATTTTTGTAGTATTTAAAGGGACAGTGAATACCAATCTTTAAATAAAAAAGTAAACCAAGTTAAGCTAGCTCTATGAGCGACAATAATATTTCGTTTCAGGTTTAATTGTGTAAAATGTTTTTCGAATTATTCTAGGTCTCTCAACTAACTGGACATTTAGTATATTGGGCTAAAGCGACGGTGATCTATCCATTGTGCGAAGGGAATGTATACGTTGTGGCCCCGGGCGCGAATATTCACATACATTCACCTCTTGTCGATGAATTCGCCAAGGAGTTTCCTGGGTTGTGTTTATTACAAGTATGAGACATTCATTATTTTCTTTACGCAATTTAATTTATAAAGGAATTAAAGTATCACAAAAAAAAGTGTATAATAGAAACTTACTTATGTTTGCTCACCCTATGATGATGAAATTTGACAATAATCACAGACAAGATTTTCGATTAATTTTAATTTTTAAATGGCATTTTAAAAACAAATCCAAAAAAAAATAGTAATGTCAATAAACCTCGACAATTGCTACCAAAACGAAAGAAAGTTAATAACTGACTGACTCGGTGGTGCAGTGGTTAGTGGTCCTGACTGTTGCGCTGAGGGTCGTGGGTTCTATTCCCACATCGGGCAAGCATTGTGTGATGAACAAGTTGTTGGCTCTTTGTCTGTTTGATTGTGAGTGGTAAACGTCGGCCATGAACTTTAGCAATGTCAGGGACAGAGCCAAGCCGCTGCCTACCAATTAATTACCTACTATTATTATTACATTTAAAAAATATCTGTGTTTAGTTATTTTATTTACGTTATTTCTGTATTTGCAGATGCTCAGTGAGTTTTCTCTGCCGGCTCCGCTGTGGTACATATCGCGGAGCGCGGGCGGCGGGTGCGGGGGCTCGGCGCGGCTGGCCCGCTGCGTGGCGTGGCTGTTGCAACGCAGACTTTTGCTGCAGCTTCATACGTACGTGCAGTTCAATTCGCCGCATTGGGGACGTGATGCAGGTCAACAATGTTTTTATGCCTTAAATTGAACCTCGTAGCCAACAATCAATATTTAAAATTTAATTGAACTGTAAATGAAGCTCCTGGTGGTAGGAGTCCGCACAGTTAGGTACCATCACCTCGCCTATTTCTGCCGTGAAGCAGTAATGCGTTTCGGTTTGAGACCTTAGAACTTATATCTGAAGGTGGGTGGCGAATTTACGTTGTAAATGTCTATGGGCTCCAATAACCACTTAATACCAGGTGGGCTGTGAGCTCGTCCACCCATCTAAGCAATAAAAAAAAACTTTGCCAGAAACATTTGTGGAGACCGGACTGAACGCATCTTTATTAGGTGTGACCTCATTTAGGTAGCCATAGATACACAACGATTAGCTACTTATGAGTTAATGCATTTGGTAGTGAAAAAAAGTTGAAGTGAAAAAACTTAGTTTTAAATTTTATTTAGTAAAGTACAAAACCCAAATATCGAAGAATAGTGATTGCATATTAAATAAAAAATATACCATTTGATTATCATTGAAATAGGTCTTTGCCTTATAGGTTATATGTGGCATCTAGCATAGTAACAGTTCAACATTAAATGATTAAAACTATACTTAAAAACTTAAACTATGCATAAAGCTATGCTTAAAACATATAATATAATTTCATTAAAATCTTATGACTTTTGAATGAACAGCCTTGCAGAACGTTAAGTCAGCGATTTAGAGTGAGGTACACTTAAACATTTATCAAACAAACTTTTATATTCTTTTCTAAATTGGATAGTTAAGATAGTTATCAAAGGATTTATAGAATACGATATCTTTATATGATGTAAAAATAAACAATGATTTACAAAAACAAATACATTTTTTTGAATGTTTTAACAAAATTTATAGTACTATAATAAATTTTGAAACTTGACACTTTACTTTTCAGACGGCAAAGAGTATTACTGCGAAAAGCACGACATATATAACAGATCGTGCAGCGTGTCGTTCTCCTCGCTGAACCAAATGCAACTCAACGTACCTGAGCCCGTCGAGCCCAGGGACAACACGATATTCCCCGATTCGGACGAAGACTACCCCACCGAAAACAATCTCAATCAAACGGATTTCTCTCACACCAGACCAATAATAATCGATTCGGATCGAAAGAAACACGAGAAATTTCACGAAAATGATTCGGCGAATCATTCGTTCGACGACGGCATCGACGTTGTCGACGGAATCAAGACGAACGGTTGCGATTACGATAATCAAATTGATAAACAAAAGAAACACGGCAACTCTGTGGACAGCGGCATCTCCAACAACATAAACGGCACGGCCGGTAATAGTATAGAGGCGAACGGCAACGACGCTAGTCACGCTGAACTCTCCAATGGCGAAACCGTCACTTCCGATGATAAATCGAAAGGCCTACCTTCGAGACTGTCGGATTTGTCGCTCAAGGACAACGACAACGCCGCCAACAACACGAGCAGCGACGAGGACCGGTTCGAGAGCGACCAGGACGTTTCGCCGCGCACCAAAACGAACGGCTTGACGAACGGATCGGAAAAGAAGGACGGGGTTTCTTTAAATTTGAAACTGCAAAGCGAAATGAGGTTAGCTATCTTTAATTATTAAATCATAGATTAGTAACCGACTTCATGAGCTACTTTTTTTTTTTAATTGCTTATATGGGTTGACGATCTCACAGCCCACCTGGTGTTAAGTGGGTACTGGAGCCTATAGATATCCACAATGTAAATGCACCTAATTTAGATGTAAGTTCTAAGGTCTCAAGTATAATTACAACGTCTGCCCCACCCTTCAAACCGAAACGCATTACTGTTTCACGGCAGAAATAGCCAGGGCGGTGGTACCCACCCGCGCGGACTCACAAGAGGTCCTACCACCAGTTATTACGCAAATTATAATTTTGCGGGTTTCATTTTTATTACACGATGTTGTTCCTTCACTGTGGAAGTCAACCGTGAACTTTTGTTGAGTACGTGTTTCGTTACAAAAATTAGTACCCGTCTGAGATTCGAACACCGGTGCATCGCGCAACGTAAGAGGCCTGCGTGCCAAACAAAGAATCTTCTCTTCTGCGTCTTGTAAGCCCGCCCGACGGGTGGGACGGAGTTGTACTATAGAACTGAGACCTAAAACTTATATCTCAAGTGATAGTATTTACTTTTTTGATCTTTATGCGTCACGGTAACCACTTAACACTAGATGAACTGTGAGCTTCCCGCACCGGCTCAGTATAGAAATAAAAGCAATGTTTCCCAGTTTCCAGCCGCCGACGGTGTGGGGCGGGTCGGCCAGCTGTGACGTCACCGACGCGTGCCGAGCGCCCGCCGAGCCGGAGTCCACCGAGTCCCTACTGCACACGTTCACGGCAGAGGAGCGAACCGTATTGTCCCACATTCCCGCCTCGAACAACACTGACGACTTACTGCTGCTAGCCCAGCTACATAAGAAAGGTTATCATAACATTTCAGAAACCTTACTGACGCTTAACGTTATATGGTTTATTTACTGGTGGTAGGAACTCTTGTGAGTCCGCACGGGTAGGTACCACCACCCTGCCTATTTCTGTCGTGAAGCAGTAATGCGTTTCGGTTTGAAGGGCGGGGCAGCCGTTGTAACTATACTGAGAACTTAGAACTCATATCTCAAGGTGGGTGGCGCATTTACGTTGAAGATGTCTATGGGCTCCAGTAACCACTTAACACCAAGTGGTCTGTGAGCCCGTCCACCCATCTAAGCAATAACAAAAAAATATATACGCGAATATGCACTTGTTGCTTATTCATTTTTTTTTCTGCCCATTTAAGCAAACATACGGCCCAGGTGAGTGGTTATCGTCGCCCATGGACGTCAACAATGTCAAGGGTAGAGCTAAGTGATGAAACCTGTTTGATAAAAGTTCCTGGCATAAAACAACCGACGTGCGATACAGATAATGTAAAACAACTCTAACAGTCGAATCAGTTTTATTTATTACATATAATTAAAGAACTCGCGCCGAGCACATGTAGATTGTCAGTTGTCTCACCCTTCAAACCGAAACGCATTACTGCTTCGCTACTGAAACAAGTATAGTGTGAGTACTGACCTATGTGGGCAGTACCTCGTACAATCTGTAATTACGCAAATAATCAAAAGTAAACATTATCACATTATGATTTATTTTGTATAGTTATAATAAAATACAATACATTAGAATATCAAATTTAGGATGCACAATTAAAAAAAAATCATAAACGAGCTTTATCTACCTTCAATTAGAATGTAATAGTGCTCATTGCATCAGCTTCCGGTCACCGCTTTCGTCGTCCGTCGCTTGCGACGAAGGGCTCGACGAGTAAATTAACTCTCAGACACAGCCCACTGAGTTTCTCGCCGGATCTTCTCAGTGGGTCGCGTTTCCGATCCGGTGGTAGATTCTGCGAAGCACGGCTCTTGCTAGGGTTCGTGTTAGCATCGTCGTCAGGTTTGAGCCTCGTGAGCTCACCTACTAGCCACGGTTACGCTGACATAGCCTCTCAAGGCTATCAGCTTAGGTAGGAATAAAAAAAAAAAAAGCATCAGCTGTTTAATATTTTGTTATATTTTTATATTTTTTAGTATAATATTTTGTTTTCAGGCTATTTCCGCGGCGAGCAGCATTTAGAAGAGATCATGTTTATGGAGAACGTCAGTCGTTCACAGCTAATGCAGCTTCTAGACAAATTCAAAGATGTACTCATCACCTTTGAAACAGAAGATCCCGCTGTGGCTATGCTCTATCCATATCAATAGGCGTACGCCAAAGCAAACAAAGTGATTGTATTCTAAAGCCTTTAAGCATAATTGCGAAAATGTAAATTTTTATTTGTAATTGTATAGCTCAAAATCACAAAATGACAAGTTTGAATGCACTGAGCTGTCAGTCTCCACTTCACGGTCATACGTCATCTTCAGTCTTGTAATCAGTGACGTATACAATATATAATTAGACCATACATTGCCCTCTGTAGATGATGCCAGTGCATGTGGGAATATAAAATAATGGATATACCCAATAAATATATAATAGATATTTAGGAATATACCCATTAAACTTTGATTAAACCTAATATGTCAATCATGCTCAATTTACAACAAGAAACAGTACAAAATAATGATTCTACTGAGTTCCAAGAATGATGAAAGACTAATGATTATGTAGTTTACACACTGTCGATACTGGGTTGACCGATTACTTTTCATGATGAACAACAAAGTCATTTGTGTAGAGCCACTAGTCACGTCAGCTGTTCCACGTTGATGATACCATGACATAAACATTCCGTGAGCTCCCAATAAGTTGTACCATGGTTCGACTCTATCGAATCTAAGACGTACGAAGTCATAGACCACGAGAAGAGCACTTGTGTTTTTAATTTTTACTGGTCGTCGATTATTTATGAATTTAATGCCCTAAAGGTACTAAAGCGATCATAGCCTCTGATGCCCAAAAGAAATTTCGTTTATAATCACCATGCTAAAAATGTTATTTATTCAAAGAGTTCTTTCTCGTTTCTCGATCTTTAAAATCGTTTTCTTTATTGATAAGATCAGAAGTAAAGCAATCTAACATACTTTAGTTGCAATCCCCCTGTTAGTTGCCTTCGAAGACAATAAGAGTCCAGTTTGTTTTTTTTTTAAAAAGTTCTACCTGCAAAAAAATATATCTGTCAGTCTGTCCATTAGAACACATTGAGGGCTGCTACAGTACTGACCAAGGTGAACTATGTTTGTAGGCTGGTTTCTCATTGTTTAGTAAAATTCTATTTATGTAAAGTGAAATGTTCTGTTTGTTCTTCATATTGATATGCTGGCCATAAATTCTTAGAAATATTTTTTTTAATAAAATTATATCATCCTAATAATGCGTCAATCAAAACTCATCCTAATCTTATTTATTGTGTTTTATGAACTTTAAGTAGCTCAATAGAATTTACGTTAAATTATACATATACATATTTTTTATTTATTAAAATTGTGCAATCTCGTTCGAGAACTCGGGTTGAAAACACCATGTTTAAAAAAAGTGGATGTCTAGTGACACCAACTTAGATGTTTTTGAAAAACCGAGGCTGTAACGTTTTATATTTAGTCTTAGTTTCCAGTTCCTAATAAAATGTAAATTATTTATACCGTATTAAAGATATATTATTATTTCAAAACAGTAAATGCCTACGAGTGAAATTTTCGTTTCGAATACATTATCCAACTCAATGATGATTATTATTTGTACCTACCCACTGTTCTCTATAAAAACCTTACTTTACCAATCTTATCTTTGTAAGATGAAAATTTTGAATCATTCAGAAGTAAAATCTCATTATTCATAATGAAATAAAAATTTGAAAATCAGTTACAGCAAACTCTTCTGTGGTAGAAGCGTTTTGTGATTGGTAGATTGAAACGTGTAAATTAACTGATGTTAAAAATTGACTACTCAACAGATCGTAATGACATTTTGTACGTACTCCCTACCCCCGATAAAAGAATATTTGTTAGGCAGAAAAGTATTGCTCCCTAACGGTACATTTGACTTCATTAACGCGAGTGTAGTTGTGTGTTATAGCCTGTATATAATATGCCAGATACGTTTTAATAGGCACCAGTCAAGTTGAATTTCTGTACCATAACCTACATTACTACTATCTGTACCATAACTTACATTAACCTTATATCGAGCTACTCCATTATCCTAAGTTATTCAGCTAATCTAAGAAATATTCTGAAACAAATATATTTATAAAATAAACAATTACATACTTTGTAAATTTGTTTTTTTTTGTTGGTCCACATCGCACAGTGGGTCGATACTATGATTTTAGTGACTTAGGCACCAACTTTGTTTTTTTACATTTTTCTTTATGTAGATAGATAGAGCTCGTTAATCTCAATAATAATTGTTTTGGGCAAAAATTACAAAAACTTTATAGTTTGGTCAGAAAAATGTGTTTTGTGATTTTTTTGTATGGAGCGGGTCACATTAAAGTAAATCCCTGCTAAGTACCGCGAGGTCCCGCTTTGAAACTTTATTTTCCTTACACCTTGTCGTCTACTATCATTTGATGCTGTGAACATGTGCATAAAGTTGCAACTCTGCCAAATAAATGGATCGAAAAAAATGAATAAATACATAGAATAAAAACCTTTATATTTTTTTTCGTAAGTGCTTTTAAGTTAAATTTGATATGGATTAGTAAGTAAAAGCACATAATGATACCCATAATTACATAATACCTAACAGCAATACATTTAGTAGGTCTCTAATTAAGCAATCTCTCTAATTATTAGGATAGTTAACATTATTTAATGAGAATAACTAGTTAAGCAGCCATTACTGGGTAGTAGAAAATATAGTAAACATTTGTTTGTCTCTGGAAGTATAAAGTGACCATGTTTATTATATACTGACTAGTGTTCGTTTATTCGTACTACTACTGACATCTCGTGATTGTCGTTGTGATCTTCCTTTTTCCGAATAATTTTGTTAACAATTTAGAATTATTTATGATTTTAAGAGAGCAACTACAGTCGCTGTCTGATAATAACAAACTCTTTCAATTCCTAAAAAATCAAATAAACGTGACCGAAGAGAAAAGTATTGAGCTCCAAAAATTCTGTACGCACTTTTGTTCAAATATAAGTGCAATATGAAAACGAAGTAGTCGTATGTTAGCACAGTTTATAAGAAAAAAATGTGATTGGTTAGAAGGTGCAATAAACTGGCCCGTAGGAATGATACCTGAAGCTATCAACGCTGCACAGGAAAGGCTCGAGGTTTCTAATACTGAAGATGTTGAAAATGTACCACCCTCAAATGTACTACAGAAGCCTCGATATCTACTTTTACACCTCGAAAACCTTTTGAAGAATTGGGATCCAGGCAAAAACGAAGACGCATTGAACAAACTTACCAATCGCTTTCGTTATCCCCGGATGAAATGAAAGCTACTACAATTGATAGTTTGAGAAACACTGGAAATGAAGATGTAGGAGAAATAATGAACCACTAGTCAAATCACCCCGAAGATCTAGAAAAAGTTAAGGAGTGTTTAAGTACAAGTAAAGTGAAAAGTAGTACATATTCTCCCGATAAGGCCCTATTAGTTTCACTTAAATTAAGTAAGTGGCAGTATATGAACCTAAGAGAAGCAGCAAGTGAAAATGGGTCTGATTTATACCCTTCTTAATATAAAATTAAGCAAGAAAAGACCAAATGTTATCCAGGGAAAGACGAGGTAATTATTACTGAAGAAGGAGCTGATATTAAAATGCAAGCATTACTAAACTTGGCGCTATATAGGCTTTAAGATGTGATTACTTCGGATTTGGACTCAGCAAGAGAGCTACTGCTTATAATCAAATAGGCTTTGATAGAGCCCCAGGTCAAAGTAATTATAAACAGAAAACTGAAACAGAGTTTAATGATTCATCTATTTTTATGGTCAGTCTAGTTCCTATAAGGCTTCAGAAATTTGATGGAACAGTTGTTTGGGAAAACGATCTACCCTAATCAACTTTTTATTGCCGTCCAATAATGTTTAAATTTACAAAAGAAACGCAGTCAACAGTGGCAATTATAAAAGCTAGCATAACAGAAGAAATAGAAAGACTTCAGCCATCAAAAATCAAACAAGTTGAAGTGAAGCATCAATTGCACATGACGATGATAGACGGCAAAATAACCTCATATTTGTCAGAAACCCTTTTTTGCTGTCTGTGATATTTAAATTTTAAAACCGTCAGAGTTTTTGGGAGTCACTTGCTTGTCAAAGAGAAAATAATGAAGAAATATTCCAATATGGAATGCCATCTTTACATGCCTGGATAAGATGCATGGAGTGCTTACTTCATATCGGTAAATATAATTTTATTACTTCACAATTTTTTCCTGTGAGATTATTTTTATATGACACTTTTTTGTTTGCGTCTTATCGTTTGGACTTCAAGAAATGGGGTTGCAAGGGGGGATGACAAAGAAAAAATATCAATCAGAAAGAGCGCTATACAGCAAGCGTTTAAAAAGGAATGCGGTTTACTTATATATGTTGTCAAGCAAGAAGTAGGAACAACCAATGACGGCAATACTGCCAGAAGATTTTTCAGGGATGCAGAAGGAACAGCCCGCATAACAGGAATACGTAAGGATTGAATAGAGAGGTTTCACTTGATTCTTCAGACTGTTGCATCTGGAGAGCGCGTAGACCTTTCCAATTTTTCCGAATTTTGTAGATAGGTATACTGCAGAATTGTATGTTAATTTATATCCCTGTTATTATATGCCTTCCAGTATCAATAAATTGTTGGCTCACGGCGGTGATATACAATAATGAAGAACTTTGGTGCCATTCGAATAGGTAAGCTCTCGGAAGAGGTAGCGGAAGCTCTCAATAAAGATTTTCGGAAATATACAGAGAGTTGTTATTCTAGAAAAATAAGTAGAACGTCGACTAATGAGGATATTTTACACAATCTTCTTTTGTCTTCTGGCCCAAAGATCGAATGGTGAAACAAAATATACAAAACTTAGAGAGATTGCTAAATTAGAGACCTACTAAATGTATTGTTGTTAGGTATTATGTAATTATGGGTATCATTACGTGCTTTTACTTACTAACCCATATCAAATTTAACTTAAAAGCACTTACGAAAAAAAATATAAAGCTTTTTATTCTATGTATTTATTCATTTTTTTCGATCCATTTATTTGGCAGAGTTGCAACTTTATGCACATGTTCATAGCATCAAATGATAGTAGACTAGACAAGGTGTAAGGAAAATAAAGTTTCAAAGCGGGACCTCGCGGTACTTAGCAGGAATTTAATTTAATGTGACCCGCTCCATACAAAAAAATCACAAAACACATTTTTCTGGCCAAACTATAAAGTTTTTGTAAATTTTGCCCAAAACAATTATTATTGAGATTAACGAGCTCTATCTATCTACATAAAGAAAAATGTAAAAAAACAAAGTTGGTCCCTAAGTCACTAAAATCATAGTATCGACCCACTGTGCGCCGGCATGCCATACACGTTCAAGTAAACTTGCGCAAAGAGAAATTTGCACAAGTTCGAAATCGAAAATTTAAACTTTTTTAAACTTGTACAAGTCTAGAAATTTGCACAATATTTTTCCAACACACGTTACTGCATACTTGTACAAGTCTAAACTTGCACAAGTATATCGTTACGTGTATGGCTACCATAAGAGATACCTAGGATGACTCCCTGATACTTGACCTTCTTACCCTAAGTGAAAATTGGCCAAAAAAGTAATCAGAGTGAAGGCTTCATATGTTCCTGTGTCTATAAAGGAGATCTTTCGCTTTGAAAGAACAGCTATGCTTTTCACAGTTTGAGAGGATCAAAGTGATACGTATTTTGGCAAAAGCACTACCAATCCCGTTCGTTGGTAGCATAGATTTAATATTTTCTTCGGTTTTCACCAGTCGTGGAAATAATTAAAACTATGATCTTTACTCGCGTTTTTATTTTCATCTTAATGTTTCAATCCTATCGAACAGTTTTCGTGGTTACGGACGATTGTTGTAAAGTTTAATTTTACTTATCACTACTACATACTTAAACTATGTAATAAGTTTACTTAATTATTCAACCTGTGTAACTTTTGGTTTTCGTGCACTGGACTACTATCTATAAATAACCAAGTGCTTTTTGGCGGTTAAGCCTCTTTATATTTTTATTTTTTGTTAATATCATATTACTTCTGGTTCACACGAGCAATTGGTGGCTTATTGATTATTTACCACCTATAAAACTGCTCTAGTGAGGTAATATGAACAGGTCGGACGTCGAGATCTAAAAACACGATTGAGTTCATTGAGCTTGAAAGTTTCCATCATTTCATTTCATATAGCACCTACAGTTTTGTACTAACTAACCTCATTAAATTCCATTCCATTCCCCATTTCGTACAAAAGGCATTTGTTAAAAAAAAAATTGTTTGGGCTATAAATTGCCTTTGCTTACCCAATGGACGAATCAAACAACTAAAATGACAAACGTCAAATACGTAAACGTAACTGTCAAAATCGGTTCAATTTTACGAGTCGACGAAATTTGTTATTGTTGATATTACGTACATAATACATATTGGCTTATTGTTTTCCTGAGAAAATAGTAAAGTAAACTTTCTATGAAATATGAAAAATTTTCCAGTGTTTGTATTTCCTGTTTCCTTAGAATTTTACCTTAACGCTAGACACACTCATAAACAGTTGTTAACTGTTTACAATCCTTATGATTTCTCTGTAAATTTCAAAGGTAAGAAATTCGTATATTTTTTGTGCGGATTCTTTGAATAGCTTTTTATCGTAACGTGGTTCTTTTTAATTTCAGTATTATGTACGTCACCAAACAAGTTTACAGTCATCGACCCAGAGGGTGTGATCGCTCCACAAAGCTGTATTGATATTGTCGTACGTTACACACAACCATCTGTTTCACATTGCGACACAATAGAAAAATTCAGAATAACTATGTTTGACAGAAATACTCAGCAGGTAATTAGTAACAAAATCATTCATCCCAATATTGACGTTATTTAATCTAAAGTATTTTTTATTAATATAAATACATAAACAGCCCTTTGGGCGGTATAAAAATCATAGAATAAGGATTCTACTACCAGTAGGTAGTATAATACAGAGAAAATACAAAATTAAAGTCTCAATAACTAATTTATGAATGGCTGTTTTACTGTTTATAACATATCACATCAAATTTTACAGTAGAAATTAATAATTGGTTGTACATACATTTGAACAGTAAGTTGGAGCTTGTGTATTGATCAGCAACAAATATTTGGTCTTCAGCTGATTGAGCCTTCTCTTTTAGAGCCTGTACTTTTGACTTTTCTGTGATAATTTGTTTTGGTAGGCTGTTGCATAGCTTATGAAACTAAGTTACTGAGGAATTCAAATTTTGATTTCAAGGACAGACACGTAACATTTTTACAATCTGCGTGACATATAAGTTTCCTTCAGCATTCAGTACCACAATTGAAAGACATTTATAAATTTACAAACTGCACATTTAAGCATCCAATATATCAGTTATAAAAACCAGGGAAGTTCACTTAAATTTTTACTTTAATTGGAGATTATATTATTTCGTACTGTTAGGTTGGTATCAATTCAATGGTATAAATTAACCATAACTTATTATAAAATTTGAAATTTAATACGAGGACATAACTAGACTATAGAAACCATATCAGTTGTTACTATTATTTCTAAATTGAATATACAATTAACTTATAACCATTTTCCAAACAAATAAATAGGTATTTTACATACTCTGTTCAGGCTCTGGGAAAAAGAGACATTCCAACCAAACTTATTGAAGGTGAACCATCAAGTACAAACCAAGAAAGCTTTGGTGAAAACTTTCATCCAATAGCATCCAGAGCTGCACCAATTAGACCTACTGAGGATCATACAAAAATCTCATGTAATCATACAGGACACCACAGGTAAACAAGTTTTTTGACCATATCAAATTGTTAGGTTTTTAACATTTAATTAAAAACATCACCTCCTTCAGCAGTCAGTTAAAAGAAAAAATTAACCTATTACAGAAGACAATGCTATTAAAGAAATAATCTACATTGTACAGTACTATATTAGTTTACTCACTGTTTTAATGTTTACAAGTTGTAAACAAAATTTTAAACAACAAAATAAACTTTTCTGTAATAATTTTATTTCAGGGAGCATCAACCAACAAACATGGTAGCAGTGGCAGTGAGTATATGTTGTATAGCTGCGTTGCTATTACCAACACAACCGGAACAAGTGGTAAAGTCACAGTGGCCTGACTGGCTTCATATTGGTGCCAATCTTAAGCTAGTCTTCTCATTTGTGCTCGGCCTTGTGAGCATGCTTGTTTTGAGACCATAGATTCAAATTATAATATGTACAGCCTTAAAAATAGGGGTTATACAGAAATAGACTTGAATATTGAATAGTTATAAACTTTTTGGTGATAGTGACAGACTCCATTCATTTAATTTAAATGAATTTATTGAATGGTAAACTTTGAGTCAAAATTAGTTTCGTAAATTACACTATGTCATATTTTATACATAATAATGGACTACAATTAGTTTTAGTACACAATGTACCTTAAAGCACATGTATAGTTATACTTTCATGGCATAAATGGCATATTATTAATTATGTAACATACATGACAGAAATAAGATATTCTTTGATTATCCTTTTCACATAATGTTCTTTCATAGTTTCTTTCATCTACCTTTTTGTAACCTAAAATATTATTATTTTTAATTATTCGTATCTGATTTATATTAACTTTGTTTTCCTTCTTAATATCATAATGGTATATTTTCAAGCAAAATAAACATGTTTATAAATGTAATAAAATTACAGGGTAAATGGATATAATTAGACAATTGGTTTGTAAATATTTTATGATTTAAACTATGTTAGTTTTAAGTTAATTTTTACTATTTTATCCTTTGATGATTGAGTGCTGCTTCATTAATAATTTGGTTGTGGTGCAATTTAATATTTAAATAAAAATGGTGCTAGAAGTGTAATAGAATTCAACGGTGTGGATATTTTAATAACAATAAATCAAAGATATATCGCAGCTACTAAATCTTAATATGCATTATATATTTTTTGCATTTAATGAAAAAATCCTATGCATTTCATCAAGTCAAACCATTACTACACTGTGTAGTTTGCAGCACAAATTTTAGTTTAACTAAGTTTATTTTTTTTCTGTGATTTGGGACCATTAGCTGTGCAAACATTGATGCCAAATAAATTTGTAAAACAAAAAATCAGTTTATTATTTGGTTAACATTTACCTTCATTGCACTGTTCAATTCTTAGTGACAAAATTAGAATATATAAAAAAACTGAAAACAGTTTTATGTGACTAAACATATTTGTCATGCCAATTTTTTTATGAGTTAATAAATAAAATAAATATGAGAATAATACCTTCTGACCCACTATGATATGTCTAAATTATTTTAAAGTTCGTTTCACAGCAGTGCTCTTTAAAATAATTTTATTTAGTGATAAAAATTACATCTTAAATAATAATCTCATTATTATTTAGTTTTTTTATTACATTATTAATTTTAGTGAATGAATTATATAATATACACGTAATTAATTATTCAAATGTACTCTAATAGTAATTTATTGTCTAAAGTTATTTCATAAAGCTTTCAAATTGTTTCAAATTGACATTAGGTATTGAAGTATTTTGTTCAAAATTGTTCTAAAATTAATTTTGAAAATTTGACAAAGACAACTTCTCATCTGCACAGAATAAATAGTAATATTTTAATTCATTAAAAATACAACACATAAAGTACAGTGTGACATTTTTTGTTATTGTCATGACATCTACTGAAATATTAAAATATGAATATTGCGCTGTGAACACAACCATAGATTATTTTTGTATCAACAATACTTATTGTTCTATATAACCAATATAATGATAGGTGCTTAATGTACTAGTTGAATATGTTTGAACTTTTCTTCTATCTAATTTAAATTAAACTTTATAGTCCTAATATACCTCAAGAGTTTTTGTTGGGCATGTCCTGGCACATTATCATGTGCCGTTTAACACAGTCTAAAATTTCACTAATTCAATATTTACTAATATTCCAACAGCTTCAATCAATTATTTTAATATCAAGAACTTACTAAATACAACATTTTAAATAATTCACGTCTTTTTGAGTAAACATGCAATATCACTGCATTATTCTAAATAAAATTACCTTAAAATAATCATAAGTCACTATATCCAGGTACAATAGTTTCATAAAGCTAGACATATTGTGATATGAATTTTTGATATACATTACAAATCAACCATAATATGTGTAAATAATGGATGCAATACTGTGGCCACTTCTAAATAGTGTAAAGAACTTAATCCATCTGCTGCCATCCTCTTTCTTGCAAAACTTAACAGATCACTTCTTAATTTTCTGTAATTTTTTTTATCATTACACACAATGAACAGTAGACATGCTGTTAAAAGCAGTACTACATTGTTTGAAGTTTCTTATAGTAAACATTCAATTTTTTTTTTTTTCATTTTTAGACATTTATTTAAGATCAGACATATAATCTAAATTTAGTTATGTATGTGGAACTTACCCTTTCCTTTGTAATTTGTGGCTAAACATATGGTACTGACTAATCTCAGGTCCAAATCTGCAAATTTTAAAATTACAAGCTTGAAGGCGGCTGTATAAATCATCATCCTCAGCACCCCAACCAAAATACTCGTTACTCATTCCGTTTACCATTTTGTATTGACTAGTTCTTATCGATATCACCCCACCAAAAAGAGTCAAATATGGAAGCACAAATCTGCAATAAATGTCGAAGTGCTTATAGTTTGTTGTACTGTAAAGCGAAAATATAATGAATTGTCTATAGGAAGCAATTAACTACTGGAAACTAGATATTCAAAGATATATTAGGCAAACAATTAGTAAACATAAGTAAACCTAAATTTGTTGATGCTAGAGGACATGTGCCTTGGTTGTTTTGTACACGCATATAGATTGGATGGCCTCAGTGGTAATAAGTCAACATCATGAAGAACAATGCAAGGGAACCCTGCATTAATTGCTGCCACAGCTCCAATATTCAACAGCTTTGCTCTGTTGAATGGACGGGAATCTACTTGTTCTATTATGAATATTCGATAGTGTATCCGTTGGCGGCGAAAGAACGTGTGCATGTATACCAGGAACCCACGAAGTTGTTCTGCCCTGTCACTTTAAAAGCGAAATTATGAATTAATTTGAAATATGAAAATTCATTTTATGTAATTATCCACGAAACTTTTCTCACCGATAAGGTACAATGATTGCTGTACTAAATCTTGGTCTGCAGTCTTGTGGTATATATTCACCCCCGTCTCTGATGCCATGACCCTCTACTAAATCTCCTTCTATTAAGTTTGGTGATAAAGTTGTTTCGTCATTTATAATATCATGATAATCACAATTTGTAAATGCATTGCTAGTTAAGTTCACATTAACTTCTTCGTGTAAATATTTGAGTATATTGTGTTTTTCAATGAATTCATATGAACTTCTACCATACAAACCAGGATGAGAAAATATTATAAAAATTAGTATTGTTATAACTCCATATATTATTTTTTTCCTGTAAGAACAGCGCATTTTTCTGTTTCATCTAAAAGTAATACTATGCATTATTCTAAAAAAAAAACAAAATCAAACTTGTTCATAATGTTTACAATATTAACGATCGGTAATTTCAAGTCATTTGGCATGTCAAATTTAACCATAGATAATATTATAGTTCTTATGACCTACACATAATAATTATGAAGACAGTATTTTTTTGCGAGGTGTAGTTTTAGTTAAAGTGAATAATGGGCCTAAAGTGTATTTTACACCTAATCAAAGGCTTTCAAACTTTCTTTTAAATTAGCACCTTCACATATCACGAAAATGACATTAAAATTACTTTGTTAGCAAAACAATGCCCTTTTACAGAAGGACCTATACAAAATTTACATGGACCCACTCACGTTTGACAATATAAGAGCTGTACTTAACATCGATGAAGGCTGTGGTGTGCTGTGTGATGATGGGCTTACCTCTTTACTTTAGGCAACTAGACCAGGGTAGAAGCCTTTAAAAATAATAAAAAGTGAAAAAAATAATAGTAGAATGAAACCCATTAGAAAAAGAGGACAATATTATAAAAATGGAAGGAAAAATAATTTATTAAAAATATATTTACGATATATATTTATATATTTTTTATAGATTTTTAATATATTGTTTATGTATTTTGAAATTTTTTTTTTTCATGGGAGTAACTAAATTTGTTTGTGCAAAGTTAAGGAGATTATTATCTTTTCATAACTAACTTTTGGCCGATTTTCATGTATATATGAAATATATTTCAAATACCTTTTGATGGGCTAAAATTTTTCGTAGGTCACTCAGGTATATAAGTTATCTAAAAATAGTTATAAATAGGCATCTACGCATAAAATTTAACGAAGATTCGACAACTTTCTCCAAATATTGTAGATGTCTTATTAAATATGAATTTTATTAACTTATTTGTTTGTTAATTATAGTAGTATATTTTGATTTGCAATTTTTTTTATCAATGTAACATGTAATCTTATGTTTTTCGTGTAATTAAAGTGTAAATCTTAAAATAAAAAATCTGTATATAATAATTAAAAAATAATATTCGAATTCGAGTTTTTTTCGATTTTTTGCATTTTCTGAGAAGATTTACTATAGTAACACATATATATTTTCACCATCGGAAAGTAGAGATTTCAACGAACAGAAAAGATACCAACTTTTTGAAAAAAGCTGATATTTTGACGGGTGAATTTTTGATTGAAAATTAGGGTGCTTTTTCGATATTAATTCAAAATAAGGTGAAAAAATAAATATTTCTAATCAAATAAATTACAGCGTATTTGGGACATAAAAAGGTAAGCTTTCACCAAATTTCGTGAAAAATTTTTTTTTTGGAAAAGATAAAAATAAAAAACCAAAAATTTGGTTTTTTGAATTTTTCACATAAATTTTGAGGTTATATGAAAAAAATGTGAATACAAAAGTGTTAGATCTTTTTATTACCTACAACTTTGCCATTTGTTTTTTTTCCATAGGACTTTTAGTTTTGCCGGAAATCGAGAATAACCGTTTTTTACCCTTAACCCCTCCCCCCGACCCCCTTCCCGACCTCAGATTGCCCGTAAATTTTTTTTCCTATCATTTTTATAATATTCCCCTCCTTTTCTAATGGGTTTCATCCTAGTATAATTTTTTTTGGTTTAAAAAATTATCGACACTGGTCTAAACTTGGCTGTCTGGTCTTGAGATTTTATAAATTTATAGGCTTAAGTCGAACACGAATTGTAATAAAGAGTAAATACGACTCGATGTAATGTGCGAATAAACGAAGCAGCAAAAAAATTATAAAATAAAATCCAAAAGAGCATTTGCTGGTAGTAGAGCATGTTTGGAGCTCGCATGTGTACGATAACCTGTTTTCCACTACCTACCTACGCTCGGTCAGGTAGGTGAGCTCACGGGCTCAACCTGAGAGAATTTGCTAAAATTAGCCCTAGCGAGAGCAATCGCTCGCTGAATCTACTATCGGATTGGAATATTGACCCACTGAAAAGATTCGGCGAGAAACTCAGTGGATTGTGTCTATGGGCTAGGTTTCACGTCTCGTATATAACGGTAACTACATTTACTATCTAGCCGTCGTCAGGTTTGAGCCCCGTGAGCTCACCTACTAGTTACAGTTACGCTGGAATAGCCTCTCTAGGCTACCAGCTTAGGTAGGAAAAAAAAAACTATCTAGCTTATATTTGACGCGAAGCAGTCATGTGTCCGAGTTTGAAAGATAGGACAATCGCTATACAAGACACGGATCATCAGATGTTAAGGGATTGCCCGACCCTTAACATAACGTTAATACCGCCACCCACCATACAATAATCTATACACCCACCTCGAGAAAACAGATTGAGGACATGTTTTCATATTTTTTTAGTATTATTTTCATATTCTTATTTTTCGGGTCATAAGAAAGCGTGGCTGGATTTCACATTTCAATAATTACAAAATATGCATCATAAAAATTAAAAATATTTAAAAAAATTGCATTCAACCTTTCAAGTTTTTGTATTTTCAATAAGATAGCCATATTTTTTCAACTTATCTCGTGGACATGGATACGGGCAAGCAATTTAAACTTCAACGTAGTCCAGATGAAAGACTAGTACTTAGCTATTAACAATTTAACAAATTAATAGGACTAATAGAACCACGAAAACCTCTCTGTGGTTCAATTCTTTCCATATGAAGGTAGTAAGAATAGTAGTCATAAATTTCTGACAACAGGTGACCAAGTAACCACCAAATCAACTGTTGTGTAAATTTTCATTACACTAAGTTTAAGATTATACAGATTATACAGATTATACATCTCTAAATTTATGAAAAAAAACCAACACGTAAATCAGTAAACAAACCTGTTTTAAGATAAGTTACGTTTCTGACAAAATCATGGCATTAGAGACTGAATTTTTTTTTAAATCAAACGTCATGGACACAACTGAAGACGTTGGGATTTTTCACAACAGTTCTATTGAAGTGATGCGTAAAGGCTCTCAGCAGGAATCGATTGTTTCTTGGGATCGCAGCTATTATTCATCCCTGCATGAGATATGTAAAGAAAACAACGATACGCCGCCTTTCGTAAGTATCGTGCTCGGTAACGAAGCAAGTTCAACTTCTGGGAACTTGACGGATAGTTCGACACAAACAGAAACATATGTAACGCTACCGTACAACGGTAGTGTCAATGACGCGAGTTTGTCATTCAGTAAAGACTTTAATATAAACGATTTATTATCTAATGGCAATGAAAACTTTCAACAATCATTGGCGAGCAAGCGTTATCGACGAAACTCCAGCGATGGAGATGAAAAGGATTCGAGGCCATGGAAAAAGACGAAGTGTACAGAATCTTGTACATCGAGCTCATCAGATTTGACTGATCACAAGAACTCTGTTACCCAATCGGTTTCATCTTGTCAATTATCCAGTACTTCTGATGTTTCGTTTAAATCAGTTAACAGTAGCCATTCTTATAAAGTACGGAAAAGACGATTGAAATCTGAAACTAACTTATTTAGAGACGCTATTCAGAGATCAAGAAAGCCTATGAATATATCCAGACTCAATCATTCTCAAAATAGCTCTCCAGGTAATAAAATCGATTTAAGTTTTAAAACGTTACTTTTTGAGCCTCGATTTTTTTTTTTCAATTTAAGAAATGCTTAGGTTTACGTTTTGTATTAAATATACTTAAATACGTTAAATACGTAATACGTACGTAAATAAATAATTAAATACGTTTACGTTTTGTATAAAACTTCATTTGTATTAAAGTTCAAAACTTACACTACCTAAATAACTTAAACGCTGCTATAAATACTTATTTTTCACACCTCTTAGTGTCACTATTGAGTCTTCCTAGGTACATTTAATTTAAAATAAGTATAATAGGAAATAAAGCGGATTCTTCTTGTTTTAAATTTGCCCGATTGTAAGACATCAGCACTTACCGTCAGGTGCGCGAAATAATGTTCAGCCGGCCTCTTAGCATGAAAATAATTCGGTTACATTGAGATCGTATTCGTATTTTATGGTCTGTCATTCCCAGGCAAGGTAATAGCAAACTTATATTATTAACATAATGTTTAGAAAACGTTTTGAAAACATTAACCTTTTTTCTATATATAAAAAAGTTTATAGAGATTGATTTCTTTATTCTTAGATTGGAGTACCGTTCGCACATTGTACGCTTAGGTTGGCTTAGGTACTTAAATATGTAGTTTTTTTTTATTATTCACTTATAATGTTATTCACGTTATCTGAATTGCATTACGAACAGTGCCCATGTATTCGAAACAATTACAAAATTCAACTTTTACGTGATTCTTTCCAGTAGTTGTTTCGTTTTGACTTTTGACCTACGATAAACAACATACCTTTAAAAACACATTGAAACAGATAAACTACATCATAATAATATGCTATCCACGAGTCACAAGAATTTAACGCAGTTATCTTAGATGATATTTTTTTAATTTTATAAACAACAGTCAGCCTTGCCTGCTCACGTATATAGCGTTGACATCATCATTCTGATCTTAATTATCAATACGAGTTTGAGACTAACGGATGAGACTCGAGTCAATTGCCTGAATAATATTTTGAGTTTTTATTGTTTTAATCTAAATTAATTTACGTACATATTATTAAAACGAGCTAAATAAAGAGTTTAACTGTATTGAACTATTGTAGCGTTAGTGTTTAAAAGTTTAATTAAAAATGAGTGGATATAAAGAAGATACTAGTGTCAAACTAGAATTGGAGTTTGAATGTGCGTTAGATTCAAATCTGTTAAGTGAGATGGAATGGTTCACGTTGTCAGGTGGTACACCTCGGAAGGAGAGGAACAACCGGCGCAATGTTAAGGCCAAATCGTGGAAGATCGTTGACCTCTGCACTTGGATCGGAAAAAAGGTTAGTTGATTAATAGTTATTTGTGCAACAAGAGAGCAAAATTGTTTTTTGTTTCGAGTGCTGATTTTGAGTCCCGAGCGAGCGAAGGATTCTATGATTGATTCACGAGCGTAGCGAGTGATTCCAAGTTAGAATCCTGAACGTAGTGAGGGACTCAACAGCACGAGATGCAAAAAACTTTGCTCTCGTGTAGCACACATAAATTTTCACTTCAGCAGTGAGAACACATATTACTTGGGAGACATGAACAGGAATAGATTAAAATAACTATTTTAAAAAGAAACGCAATTTATTTATTACAAATATCTTTAAATTTTAAGGTTTCCGAACGTGTTTTCTTTGAGGTCGAATTCCAAAATCGAATTTCGAAGGGGTTTGTTTTTTTCACTCGCTTTTTATATGCATGTGAAAGAGACAGAGCACAGTAAAATTCAAATGTTTCAAATTTATGGCTGAACAATGTCAATTCGTGGCACTGAAGATTGAAAAATTAAAAAGCTACTTTCACCCACGCTCGAATCAAAATCGCGTTTTGTTCACTGTTGTCTTGCAGCAAAAGCGGCATGTTTGAGCTGCTGAGGTGAAAATTGTATTAAGTGCCATATCATTTTTCGTTACGAATTGGAGTGTTTCGGTGTAGATTCTTCTTCGATAGGAGCCTTAATTACGAAAGCAGTGTGATCGTAAATTAGAAACGTTATAAGTCATCTCGGCATAGTAAAAAAAATATATTCATTAAAGTATTAGGCTAAGCATTTTTGTTATGTTCATATTTCGCAAAACCGCGATCTAAAGCGAAGATTGTCGTCACAGGTGAAACCGTGGGTGGGCTTTTCGGGCATCAGTTTTAATTATAATTGGGTACTTATGTCATTTTTATTCAACCTAATGCTTATGAATATGCAATATATTAAGTGTATAATCTATGAATATGCGTGTTCAAATTTTTTTATTTACCATCGACATCGGTTAACACTGTTCTGAGGTCCTTAAAGCTATGCATCTTCGGTTATTTATGAGAAACGTTCCCCCAAATACTTGAATCGCTCTCTTGAACTTTGACGTCATTGTACAAAATACTGCACTCTCTTTCTAGAATAAAATCAATCTTTAAATTTTTAAATGATATTTCTGATCCGATTTTTTTTATTCGTTGAATCGTAGTTTGCATAAAAGTCATAGGTACAACAGCTAAAAATAAATAGGTACAAGCGCATAAATGCAAAACTATCTTGTACGATGTAAAAATATTGTAGTCACTTTAATAAGCATGTTTTAATAAACATACACATACGAAACGATACTTTCATAAACATACAAAACCAAAGTACTTGCTTATGAATAGAGATTGGAGGAAAATGGCTGAGAGATAATAAAATGTTATTGGGGAATTTACGTTTTCAGGGCTTCCAGTCACTGACCGGTCTTTACAACGACGTTCATCGAGCTCCGATATCTCAGAGAGAATGCAACGAAAAATCAACAGAAGAAATGAAGGAATTGAGAAAGTTCCTTGAAGAAGTAGACATGAAACAGACACGGCTTGCTAAGGAAAATGAAATGCTCAGGGAAGGAATGACGAAGATGATGTCGAAAATTGAAGAACTCGAGAATAAGCTTAGGTAAATATTAAATGTGTGCCGTTCGTTATCTTATATAGGTACCAACATATTTAATTTGAAATTTTTAGTATACCAAATATGGAGGGTAAAGGTCAGCAGCACTCTCTGTATGAAAAATTGTCTGTCGAAAAGCGACGCTTAGGGTGGCGCCATCATATAAAGTGGTATAATTTCAAAGATATCGCCAAAAGTTATTACTTTAAATAATTATTTCCACTAAATAAACTTCGCTTCTTTTGCAACTACTACTTCCATAACCTTAGGGGTTATTTTCGGTTTACAAGGCAATTAAAAAAAAAGGCAATTAAAAAAAACTACACACTTTTTAAATTTGTACCCTCTTTAAGACAGTTCTCTTTGCCTCTACCGGCTATACTAACAATAACAAAACGAGTGTTCCTTTTTTAATTCACCTCAAGGGGTATAGACTTTTGTATCATAATTACACAAGGTGAAGCCAGAATAACCCCTCGAGGTTACTGGCAGTAGGTAGGCTAACAATCAAAACGTCAACTATATCTTCAAAACTGTTGACGTAAAGACGGAAATGTAGTACTTCAATTGCACAATATTCCGACATCATCCCTTAACACTACTTTATCTTTTATTTTATTTATTGCTCTCGCCCTCTTTAAAGTCGTCGTGGCATTCGTATCTAGCGATGCAACGGTATTCGAATCCCGCAGGCGGGGACCAATTTTTGTAATGAAATACGTACGTACTCATTAACAAATGTTGACGATTGATTTCCACGGTGAAGGAATAACGTCGTGTAATAAAAATCAAACCCGCAAAATTATAATTGGCGTTGTTACTGGTGGTAGGAGATCTTGTGAGTCCGCACGGATAGGTACCACCGCCCCGCCCATTTCTGCCGTGACGCAGTAATGCGTTTCGGTTTGAAGGGTGGGGCAGCCATTGTAACCATCCTGAGACCTTAGAACTTATATCTCAAGGTGGGTAGCGCATTTACGTTCTAGATGTCTACGGGCTCCAGTAACCACTTAACACCAGGTGGGCTTGTCCACCCATCGAAATAAAAAATAAAAAATACCTAGTGCCAAGTGGTTATCAGAAAGTGTAACATCCAAACGTAAACTTTAGGTCGAAATCTCAATTGTATGGTATAATGGCCATCCCAAGACCTGGGGTAGGTAAACAGGTAAAATGTTCTTACGCAAACCTCGCAACAAAATACGCTCTACCACATTGCCTATTTAAGATTTAAATAATAGGGTGCTAAAGTTTAGCATATACATTTTAAACAAAACTTACTCCATTATCGAATTAACCTAAAAGTGTATGATCGAACTCCAAATTCACACTACATTCTGCAGAGTGTAAGGGCGCATGAAGGTCTGTTTATTCATCTATAGTTGAACTGCCGTTCTCATTAAAATTCGTTTTATTAATAGTACCAGTGTGCAGGTATTTACTTTAGCCCACTCTTTATAATTTTTATATCCTCCATTAATTTTAGGTTTGATTGTATTACGAGCGAATCCGGTAGAAAAAGCTAGTAGCATTATTGTTATGTAGTAGCATTGTTGTTATTAACTTTTCTTCCGTGGCTAACTTTCTCGTACCTACGAGAAATTGTAATTTTATCTTTCTTACTGGTTGCTGCAACCATAGTATACACACATACCCTTTTGTTCATTTTGGTTTAAAGAGCGGGACATTCGTAAATACAAACATCGTATATAGGTATAAGCTTAATCGCCACCGGTGTACTGTCAAGAACTTTGAACTTTATACTAACTAAATGAAATAATCTAGAGAAGATAGGAAACAGCCGGGGCCACAAGGACCGCCACCTCCGCCTCCGCCCCCACCGCCGCCGCCGCCACCGCCGCCGCCACCACCACCTCAAGCAGTTTCGAAATTGCCAGTGAGGTCACACACTTTGCCGAGGTGTGGATCAGCGCCTCCGAGAATCGCTGGCCCTCGTCTCACTATTACACCACAGGATATAGCCAATGTGAAGTTAAGGAAAACTAAGGTACCTACTTGAACTATGAGAGACTTTTGCGAATAGGTCCAATCGGGATAAAATTATTTTTGTCTTTATCACATATTTAAAAAAAAACTCAAAAAGGTTTGTATTGGCACACTAGTTTCCTGTGGCTTTTTTTTCTTATTGCCCTTGTAGCGATACGATCATACAGCTCACCTAATGGTGAGTGGTTACCGTCGCCAATGGACTTCAGCAATGCCATGGGCTGAGCCAAGCCGCTCCCTACCGGCTGAAACGATTTGAAAAATGTAGGTAGCGAGTCGATAGCTACAGGATATTTTTCCTAGTAGATAACCACTCTCACACTAATTACTGGATAAACCCGGCTGAGAAGCTTAGATTCTATTATCGCACCTAGTACAAGTTGAGGGGTTATTTTATTTTAATTAGGAGGCGAATTTTAATCGATTTTTCAGATTTTATATAAGATGGGTGGCCTGTAATAGAATTTCAAAATTCAATATGAATATAATTTACGTATTGCAGGATAATCCTGTTCGAGCAAAGCCAAAAGATAATTCGCAACCCTTGGTGACGCAACAGATGCTGCAAACGACGCGCGCTAAGCTTGGAAGAGCAAGACCTGTCGCTGCATCTACTCCAAAGCAGCAACTTTCAGAATTAGAGAAGTGAGTCTTCAATAGCGTAGTCCAATAGAAAATGGGTCTAGTCCAATACGCCTTAGAGTAAGGATTTAAATATTACAGACATGATAAGTTCATTGTAAATTTTAGATGCCTGTTGCAAGAAACGTCGGTGACGTCGCTTTATAGAGGTCGCGTACTTCGTAACAATTTTCGGAGTACCGAAGAACTACGCGTCCGACCTTACCCGACGTCGAGATGTCCCCGGTCTCCCCGTGAACCACGATCGCCGCGTTCAAATTCTTTACCTCGTGTACCGCTTTTGCCACCGATGAAATTCACAAATGGATGCTTGTCAAAAGAATGACTTTTTATTTACAGTAACATTAATACGTTTGTAATATGACTTTACTGCTGGATTACGGTTACGCGATACCTTACAAAAAGAGGCTTGAAATAAACTCCGTTAAAAAGTCCGAATGTAAACTTTAATGAAGTCTGTAGCAATATTGTGCTAAGAGTAGAATGTAAGTTCGTTTCAAGCTCCTTTTTCAGTGATCGACAGTATTGTTTTTCGGGTGATTGTGTATCACCTTTAATCATAATTTGTAGTGTATCTTGCTTTTCCAACTAGAATTAACTAAAACATGTCAATTGTGCGAATATTTTTGCATTCAATTGAAAATAAATCTTTTTTGATATAATTTTGGTGTTGTAGCATGGTTTGGTGTTGTTGTAGTATTATTTCTATAAAACTGAAGAGAATTAATTTCTTGAAACTCCACGCGCACTAGTTATCGTAGTTTTTTCCCCTACCTATTCGCTGGTAGCAGGGCCGCGCCGCGCCGCCCTTATGTGCGAAGTGTGCGGTGCGCACACAGGTGCCAAGACAATAAGGGCGCTGCCATTGACATTATTTACGTTACACTTACACAACAACAAATTCTTTGTAGTGGAGTATCGATAAATAAGTAGGTACAATAGGCACAACATATAACTTGTAAATAACAAAACATTTATTCATTTATAGTACAAGGATCCCAAGATTTACGTCAAAACAATAAGTCAAAAATTAACAAATAATTAAAAAAATACATTGAAAATGAAGATTCGTAAAAATAGGAGGCGCTTCATGGGTTTCGCACACAGGCGCTGCCGGGGGTCGGCGCGACCCCGTCTGATAGCCTAAGAAGCTATTCCAGCTACGTCTGGACGGGTAGGTGAGATCACGGACTCAACCTGAGAGAATTTGTTAACACTAGTCCTAGCAAGAGCAGTGCTTCGCAGAATCTACCACCGGATCGGAATCGCGACACACTGAGAAGATCCGCGAGAAGCTCAGTGGGCTGTGTCTATGAGTTAGTTCGCTCGTCAAACTCTTCGTAATCCTAATTCGTCGATCCGAACAAGACATGTTTCGGGCGACGCGGCGACGGCGCGGCGGCGGCTTTGCGTTGCCCCGTCGCGGTCGGATGAGTATCGTAGATATACTGTTTAAGACAGAAACCAGCCAATAATAATTGTATCAAGTTTCATTCCGTTCGGGTGAATGGTTTGGAAACGCATAGAGGTCAAATGTGATTATAAGTTTTATAAAGTTGATGAAGTATGCAGGAAATGTAATAAAAAAATTCGATCTTTTCTCACAAAACCTTAAAAATAGTACATATTCTGCCTGGGATGCCTATTGAATTAAAAAAACAACAAAAAATCAATATATATTAGCTAGGACTTTTTGGCGGGAACGTGATTTATGTTTTTTTATGAATCGCTTTATTTGCTTATGTGGGATTTCTTCAAGTTTGAACGGGTAATAATGGCGATTTAATGGTCGCTTAGCATCTATGAAAGTGCAGTAATGGTCGAAAGTGAACCAAAATCGTGACTTCTCGCACTAAATTCCCAAAACTTCAATGAAAGGTCATTTCATGTTATCTATTCCGACACATTCCACATAACCACGACTGCTCTACCAAGAGCAACCGATTATGATGATTCCATAGACCTATATAGTAGATGATTCCGACACATGCAGCATTGTCTTAACCCACTTCGTTTAGCTCCGTTTTTCTGTATAATAAACTTCATATCAATTAAAGTCATTTTTACACAACAGATATGGTTACAATCGTTATTACAAAAGATTATGTTGCACGGAATAAGTTCCTTGTGCATTTGCATGGACCAATAAATAGATTATCATATTAGCTATATGTCAAAATTAAAAGTGAGGAGATTACAAATGATATTAATATAAATATTACCGCAACTGATTAGTGCATAGTATCTTATTGTAAAGTAATTTGTGGCTATTATTGACTTTTGAAAATTATTTGATACAAAGGAAAGAATATATAAGTATTTTAAATTAGTAAATTCTGGTCATCACATCGAAATGTTAAAATGCATGTATTTTTTTACCTCTGATAAAACTTTAGAAATATATTTACATAAATAACAAAGGCGGCTAGATTCAGCGAAATGGATTTCAGTTCTCATAATCCGGAAACGTCTAATCCATTAAACTTAGCCGCAAGGAATAACGACGCACTATTAGTGCGACAGCTTTTGAAAAAAATTAATCCGAACATTGCCGACAACAGAGGATGGACTTGTTTGCATGAAGCTGCTTTTCATGATTGCTATGAAAGCTTACAGGTTATTCTTAAAAACCCAGAGTGTCGTCCTCTTATCGAAACCCATGAAGGCCACACTGCCCTTTACTTAGCTTGCCGCAATCAAGCCTCCCCACAAACAGTGAAGTATCTGTTAGAAAATGTTGAAGATATAGCTAATTATGGAAGTACAGAGTCTGTGACTCCCTTGCACGTTGTCAGCGGTCAAGGAAATCTTGAAATAATGCAGTTGCTTATTGAACATGGTGCACTAATTGATGTGCAAGATTATGATGGAGATACACCATTGCACGATGCTGTATTAGAAACAAAATTTGAGGCTGTATCTCTGTTATTACATGCAGGTGCTAGTCCTGAAATACCAAATGAACCAGGATCATTCACACCATTCCATTTAGCTTGTTCTAAAGGTTGTTTTGAAACTATGAAAGCGATATATCCTTTTGTCACTGATATTAATCAAGTGACATCATCTGGTAAGACTGCATTAATGTTGGCACTGACAGGGGCGAATGAAGAAATAGTTGACTTCTTATTAGAAAATGGTATAGACCCTCACATACGGGACATAAATGGAGATTTGGCATTAGATATTGCATTAACTGATGGTTACCACACACATTACAAAAAAATATTTAATGTTACAAAACTGCATCAAATTAGTCTCAATACTATATTAAAAGCTTGCAAACCACATTATTGTAAAATGGATATATTAGAAATTTTACTGAGTAGCGATCTTGGTCCAGAATACTTTGACTTTATTGAAATATTTCATGTAATGTTAGAAAAAATAGGTGACATAAGACCATATTATCGCACAAATGCAGTACTGAACTCATATTTGAACATATGTGAGTACATCTATAATAGATCTCGAGAGAAATTTTATGAGTTCTTCTACTTATTTTTAATGCGTGGAGTTTCAGTAAATGCATTAGAATTTTATGAGTGTCCTCCCCTTGTTTACATACACTACTGTTTACATATTAATTCTTTTAGTGAAGTAAGTTTTACAATTAAAGTATAGTTATTATTGTAGAAATTAAGTTTTGTGGAAGTCAATATTAAAAATTTATTTCAGGCATTCCAAATAATGATTGACCATGGCTGTAATGTTGATTACTGCAGTGTTCCAGAATGTTTTTACAAAGATAAGTGTGTACCTGATGCTTTTATTGCATCATTGACATCTGATGCTCTAACACTTCCATATATGATTCCTTATAGTCTACATGTAGATCCTGACAGTATATTACAGTTTGCAGAAGACAGTGGTGTTTCAGGAAGGATTAACTCACAAGTGAGACATTAGTATAATTCAATATAATTCAGCTATTTCATTTACCAATATTAAGATTTAAAGAATGACAAAGGTTTTTTTTACCAAAGATATGTATTTCATTTCAATCATAACTCTGCACTGTCCAACATTAACTATAATACAATTAAATTAAATTTTCAGGTGCAAATGACATTAGTGACCATGGCAGGCTATGATCCCAGTGTAACATCAGAAACTTTGGCCTTCCATGTTGCACCATTAAAGCACATAACTAGATGCAGAATTCGCAGTCTGATTAGAAATAGGAAAGGTGGTGTAAAGTCAACGAAAGAGTTTTTTAAGATTTTAGAAGCTATGCCTTTACCTACATCAATGAAAAACTATTTAAGCTATCATTAATGTATCACTTATGACATTTATATAATTTTTTATTTATTATAATGTTTGTAAATTACTATTCTCAACATCTTTAGTAGATTTATGTCACAGAAAAGCTGACGTGCTTATCACAGTGTAATTTCTTTTGGATTTTATTACTTGGGTAAAAGTTTACGTTGTTATAAATGTTCAGTATTTATATATTTCTGCCAAAAAACGTATTTTTTTGTAAAATATTGGCCAAAAAAAGATTGCTTTTCTTAATATCACTTCAGCAATAATGAGCGAATATGAGTAGTGATAGACAACTATTAATTAGATAGCGGACATGACGCAATTTTTAAATAATGTTAATATTTTTTAATGGTTTTGTATATATTAGACAGACTTGTTGCCGTACCACTGTTAATAACGATGACCCTTTAAATGGTTTGTTAGCGTCTCTTTTTGCAAATAATGTAATAAGCATACTTAAAGCGGTTTCTTTTAACCTAACTTTGAAATGTATAACAGTAAAAACTTCATATTTATGGGAAATATGTTCCCTTAAATATGACGTGAATACTGAACCGTGAATATAGAATGGTGATTTATAATTTATATGGGAGTATGTAGGGGATAGGAGATAGTCGTCGTGGCCTAAAGGATAAGGATAACAAGTCCATTGAGAGTCGTATTGAGTGATGCGATTGTGCTAGTGATTGGATGCCGCAGGGAGGTACCAATTTTACTAGTATGTACATAACAAGATGAATTACTTCCATGATGAAGAAGTAACATCGTTATTAAAAATTAAACCCCAATAAATATAATTTCGGTAATCACTAGTGGTAGGGGGTTTTGTGACCACGTGCTGGCAAGTGCCTATTTTTGTCGTGAAGCAGTATTGTATTCCGGATTTAAGGGTCGCTCAGTCAATGTCTCGCTGTAGAGAATTCGTGTCTGAAGGTGGATTTACGTTGATTTCATTGACATTTATGGGCTCCGCTAACCAGATAACTCCAGGTTGGGCGTCAGCTCGTTTACCCGTCTAAGTAATAAAAGTAAACTATTATTATCAAGTTTAGGCAAAGTTTTAAAGATGTTACTTTTCTTTTTTGTCGCTTTTAAATGGTAAGTCTTTTGTGATTGATAACCAGCTGTACTTTCAAGAGAAAAGCACGAAGCTCATTAGTCATGTGAAACCCTTTTTTAACTCTTGAAACTCAGTTTTTCAGGGCTGGTTGTTAGCTTTTTAATGGAATGCGTATGCGTCCTATTCCATTCGCAGCTTGAACAATGTTTGAATTTCTGCATGTGGGGCACTGAATCCTAATCAATATATCCACTGGATCCACGAACAGAGAAATATTGATTCGTGAAAACCGGAACTGAAACGTAATTTTTAAATTACGAATGTAGCTTTTATTGTATTTTGTAAATAAAAAACGGTGTTGCTGAAATATTTGTTTATTTAGTTATAATTTTCACCTAATGATATTAGTTTGCAAACAAAATACTTGGGTCTAGTCTACACTTTTTAAAAACTTTAGTTTAAATATCAAGTATGAAAAAATGTATAAGTTATATAAAATATTATTTATTGTTGTAATTCCTCTTCTTCTCAGTCGTTCACTCCTGGCGGAGTGGTCGTGGTAACGTAAGTCTTAATGTTTGGTTGCGGCTTTTTTTTCTTTATAGAGAAAGATTGTTGTAATACAGTAGCTTAAAAGTACATGAAAAATATACACTTTTAGTTTTTTAGTGAATATAGAGAAAAAAAAAATGGATTGGCTTTTCCTTATTATCAAATAAAGTATATAATATTCAAATAAAATATTAATTTAAATAAATAGTTATTTATTAGATACAATAAGGTAACCTTAGAGCGCTTTGGTGTCTGACTCAACAGTAAGTTTTATTTTCGTAGCGTTATTTTTCAACTAAAGTCTGTTCTTGTTATAGTTTTTTGGATTCCATTTTGCCAACTTTATCAGAGAAAAAGTTCAGTTTTGATAGTTCTGTGTCATTCTGCATTGATGTTTGAGAAAATATCGTAATTGAAAAACAAATGATATGCAACTTTGGTCCTTTTAAACATTGAATTTAAGTTCTTTATTAAAATTGGATCCGTTGGACATAAATTCTTCAATTTCTTGAACGCTGAAATGAAAACATTAAATTTATTTATAGAAAAATAATAATTTTACATCCGTTACGAAAAGATTCAAATTATAAGGAAAGCGTTCATTAAAAAAAGAAGCAAGGTATCTTGAATATTTATTGGGAAAACCTAATGATTGGTGTTAATGTTATCACGGAACACAGAAGGGCATGGAAGTTCGGCTATCTCATGTTTTTATCTTGTCCCAGTGTAAAGAAAAACATGACTTGATTTCATGTTATTATTAAACCATAAATCCAATTCTGATATTACTGTCACAAACTGTTTGACAACACAATGTTTGAAGTCGTCGTGGCCTAAAGGATAAAACGTCCGGTGCAATCGTATATAGCGATGCACCGGTGTTCGAATCCCGAGGTGGGTGGTGCATTTACGTTGTAGATGTCTATGCGCTCCAGTAACCACTTAACATCAGGTGGGCTGTGAGCTTGTCCATCCATCTAAGCAATAAAAAAAAACAAAAAAAATTGTTTTCGTTTTGATCTAGCGTAGTGCGGATCATACTTTACAACACAAACACATACAATGTAATTAACCAAAGTCTACAAATATAAAATTCTCTAAATGTATGTACTCACGTGCGAGGAACAAACGTCAAATTCTCAACGCCGTCGTCCGTTATAAGAACATCGTCTTCAATCCGTACTCCGCCGAAGCCAATGAAACGCTCTACTCTGTGCCAGTTGAAGAAACGAGACTGTTCTGGGTTGTTACGGGCAGAATCCAATAACTGTAACCGAACTTTTAAACTATAAAGTTCTATACATTTCAATTCGTTTAATAAATCATGCCTTTATTTATATTTATAAATAAATAAATAAAATAAAATAAAAATTAAAAGGCTTTTATTTCTTGCTTTTAAAAAAAAAGTGACATTACAAAATTATAAAAATTGTTGATTATACATTAATAATAATAGATACTAATTATGATAGAATTCTTAATATAATGTGTATAATATTAGTCGGATCAACATAAAAGATATAAAAAAGGTTATATTAATTTAGCGTGCAGGCATGCAAGAACCCCACTTATGTGAGGGTGAAGGCCTCCTCCAGACTTTTCCATTTGTCTGACAAATATTTATATTTATACTAATATATAAATCTACAGTGGTTTCACATTATTAAACTACTACTTTAAATAGGGAAAGCATACGCACTCTTGGTATAAAATAGCAGCCCGGCTCGATAGTAAGTACCATTCCCGCTAAGAGTTGTCTGGCTGTGCGTAGTTTGGCCAGAGGGCCAGTCATCCTCGGAGGACAGTTAGGCAGATATCCTCCCACATCGTGCACGTCCAGTCCTAACAAATGGCCTAAACCGTGAGGTTGTAGGATACCATTAACTCCGTTCTGAAAGAATACAGTAAGGTTTTTTTAAAATAAATATTACTTCGATCCAGCACTATGTGCATTTGTGCGTCAATCAACTCATCTGTGTGCTTAGTGCGAGTTTTTTAACGTTCTCGATAGCGTAAAAGTTAGCTTATATTTGTATGGACTGGGATCGTTTGCGTACGTTTGCCGCTAGGGGCGCTGTTCCAACTGCATACAAAATTGGCTTAACTTTTACGCTATAGAGAACGTTAAGAAACTCGTACTAAGCACTCTGTAGGTATACAGTTGCTTGCACGTACAAATCTCATAAATAGTACTAACTACGTACAATAGGTGGCGTGAAAACAATTACGGATGAATTAGTTTAATTCATTTATTAATTTGTAAATTACAAATACGTTGTAACTTGTTTCACTTGTTTGGATACAACAATTCAATCTAATAATTCTATTTCTCATATACATTAAATAAATGGCAATCCACACACTAAACCCTCTGTTTTGAAATGTTTAATGACGTCACTGTTGTCAGAGAATTCGAGGGAGTCGTATCTGCGGGATCTAAAATCATGTCTTCGTAATACTTATGAGACAACGAGCATACAGAGCACCATTCATATTGTGAGGCCTAGTTTACGTGAGTTACGAGAGAAATTTCGTAATTATAGTAATACGATAAATTTTATTTTATTATTACTATTACATACGAAATTCGAGGCGATAATTTAAGTAAGAATATACGAAATGTGAAAACTAACTGAATTAGTAGTTATTGTTCTGTTAATATTTTAGGTAAAGGTATACCCGAATCATTTCTTCAATATCTCCTTGCAGCAGGCCTCCCCTCTTTAGATGAGCGAGCATAGCGCGGTTGGCAGTCAGGTGCATTTCGTGCCAAAACACACCGGGTTTCGCTTCTCTGTAAAATAACATAATTTGAGGTTAATAAACTGGAAACCACTAAATTACTGATACGAATGTACTTAAATTTTCCAAGAATTTCGCGATTCCATAAACATGATTAAAATCATCCGTGACGATTACATCCGTACTCTTTTTTTAATTGCCTACATGGGTGAACGAACTCATGGCTCACCTGACTATAAGCAGTAACCGGAGACCATATACATCAACAGTTATGCTTTCCGCTCTAGGTCAATAATACACTATTGCTAGTAGAAACAAGTCCCTAATCGCGAGTAAATTCCAGAGTGCAGCGTTAACCCTCGGACAGGGGTTCCGAAAATAGCGCATAGACATCAACCCAGCGAAAAGCACAGCAGTGTTATCTCAACGGGGAAAAACACAGCTTATTTGGTGGTACTGGTGGTAGGACCTTTTTACTGGTGGTAGGACCTCTTGTGAGTCCGCGCGGGTGGGTACCGCCACCCTGCCTGTTTCTGCCGTGAAGCAGTAATGCGTTTCGGTTTGAAGGGTGGGGCAGCCGTTGTAACTATACTTGAGACCGTAGAACTTGTATCTCGGGGTGGGTGGCGCGTTTACGTTGTGGATGTCTATGGGCTCCAGTAACCACTTAACATCAGGTGGGCTGTGAGCTCGTCCACCCATCTAAGAAATAAAAAAATATATATATTTCCTTCCGCAATAGGAGAAATATCACACCCCGATCACCCTCTTCGACCAACCTATACCTGGGCCAGGAAGGTCAAGTACCTGGGAGTCACTCTGGATGCATCCATGACATTCCGCCTGCATATAGAAACAGTGCGTGACCGTGCCGCATTTATTCTCGGCAGACTCTATCGCATGATCTGTAAGCGGAGTAAAATGTCCCTTCGGAACAAGGTGACACTTTACAAAACTTGCATAAGGCCCGTCATGACTTACGCGAGTGTAGTGCTCGCTCACGCGGCCTGCACACACATAGACACCCTCCAATCCCTACAATCCCGCTTGTGCAGGTTAGCCGTCGGGGCTCCGTGGTTGGTAAGGAACGTTGACCTACACGACGACCTGGGCCTCGAATCAATCCGGAAATACATGAAGTCAGTGGCGAAACGGTACTTCGATAAGGCTATGCGTCGTGATAATCGCCGCTGATTACTTCCCGAATCCTGATCATGCAGGAGCCAGTCACCGTCGACGCCCTAGACACGTCCTTACGGATCCATCAGATCTAATAACCTTTGCATTAGACATCTTCAGCTCTAACACTAGGAGCAGGCCTAGGTAACCGTACTCGTCGAACTTGACAAATCATGCATCAGCCCGCTGAGTTTCTCGCCGCATCTCCTCAGCGGGTCGCGATTCCGATCCGGTAACAGATTCATTCACGAAGCAATTGCTCTTGAGTTGTTAAGTCTCCTTCAGAGGTGCTCGGGCAACGGTTAGCATATCCCACCCCTCCTGGCTGAGCCTTTGCTTGCCCACCTGTCCTGGTGAAACTGGAAAGGCCTCCGGACCACTAGTAATCTTTCAGTCATAAAAAAAAAACTATTGTAATAGATTACCTTATAACGGCATCTCTCGCAAAGAGCACAGCTTCATAGATCAATTTTTGATCCTCCGTAAATTTCCCGTTAGCCGGGAAAGAGCAGGTGATGTCGGCGGCGTATCCGGCGTAGTTGCCACCCATGTCGAATAAGCTGCGCATTAAAAAAAAGAGAACTAATCACTCCAAACTCGAAACCTTTAAGAGTAGCTTTTTTTATTTTTTTATTGCTATGATGGGTGGACGAGCTCACAGCCTACCTGGTGTTAAGTGGTTACTGGAGCCCCTATATATCTACAACGTAAATGCGCCACCCACCTTGAGATATAAGTTCTAAGGTCTCAGTATGGTTAGAACGGCTGTCTCACCCTTCAAACCAAAACGCATTACTGCTACACGGCAGAAATAGGCGGGGTGGTGGTACCTACCCGTGCGGACTTACAAGATGTCCTACCACCAGTAAAAAGCTATTAAAGAGTGCCTGCTGGTGTCTTTCAGTTTTGTTATCAAATATATTTTTATTGGTATTGTTATCAGAATTACTCGTAGCGATACGGCAATGTTATCGAATCTTAAGAAATTCGTTAAAATATGAATGGCGATTACGTGAATTTGAAGAAATTTAGCGACAATATCTTAACACGCCACTTCAGTGGAAGACGCTCCCTTTACTTACGGAGGCGATAGCAGAATTTCCTGTCTGCCCGTGTGTGTGTGAGTGCGCGTGTGTGCGTGTGTGCGTGCGTGCGCATGGTGTGTGTGTGAGAGAGAGTTTGTGTGTGGGTGTGTCTATTGTTCCTTTGACTTTATAATTACACAAGCTCAAGAATTCAACACCACTGCCAGACATGAGATTAAAGTTTCTATTTTATTGTATAGACGCTGTTCCACGTTCGAGCCTTTATACGAGGCTGTTTCTTAGTCAGATTTTTACTTTAAATCACTATTGTGTGTACTCAGAGTTGCAAGAGTTGGGGTGCTATGGTGATTGGTGTTTGAAATCAGATTCTTTGTTAAAGATATTTTGTAATTGAGTTTGGGTGCAATTGTTTTTGAACTTTTTTCATGTAACACATGTGTTCAGGTTTAAAAAAAGGATTCCTCTCACCATATGTCGCCGTCTACGATAATCTTGCTGTTAGGAGTCCCGGCGTGGCCGTAGTGAAGTGTCGCGGCGTTGTGTCCCGATCCGCATATGCAAGTGTACGAAACATGTCGGCACCCGCCAACACGGTAACAATGATCCAGAAATATAGACTCGCACTGGTATTCCATACGACCTGGCTTAGCGTACAACATCACCTGGAATATAACAGCTCGTAACATTTCCTCAAAAATATAAAAATAAATGAGCATTAATAAGAATCAAGCGTTTGTTATTGTACCTGTTTGTGTGCGTCAGATGAGACTTTACACACATATCGCATAACAGCGATTTCCTCTGGCGTTTTGATAACGCGCCTGCAAAAATGTTAATTGTCAAACAACTGTACAGCTTTATACCTCAAATATTAATTGTAATCTATGGCTTTATATGCCATTCCGTTAAGGTTATAAATAGAACTGCTAGACAATGTAATGCGCCGCTTCGACAAAGCGGCTCGACACGAGAACCCTCTCATCGTGGCCGCCGGTAACTACATTCTCGATCCTGCGGACAGAATGGAAAGCAATCGACGTCGCCCAAAACACGTCATTTCGGATCCTCCCGATTAACTAACAGTGCTTTTAGGTACTTCAAGCACCGGTCATCGATCTCGTCAAACTCGTAGCTTGCGACGAAGGGCTCGACGTGTAAATTAACCCACAGACACAGCCCACTGAGTTTCTCGCCGGATCTTCTCAGTGGGTCGCGTTTTCGATGCGGTGGTAGATTCTGCGAAGCACGGCTCTTGCTAGGGTTCATGTTAGCAACGTCGCCAGGTTTGAGCCCCGTGAGCTCACCTACTAGTTAGGATTACGCTGAAATAGCCACTCAAGGCTATCAGCTTAGGTAGGAAAAAAAAACAATGTAACTTCTTTTTCATAGTTTCTTGATTACTTTGAGGCCAATTTTTTTTGTAGTAGATTACAAAAAAAAATTACCTCAGGATGATGAAACACCGATATAGCCACATTTCTTGATACGAGCACACCTGGCTTCTATTTTTTAGGCCAGGTTTTCAAAACTTTACACGTTTATTACATTTATTTCTTGTGTCAAATGTACCTATGTTTTCTCCTAACTTCTCTTAGAGGAGAAGTTCTGTCACATACAAACGCATACAAGAATAATATATAATTAAATAGCTTTAACAAACAATTTTATTCGCGATTTTTTCATATCGCTCATTTCGCATAAAATGTAAAATTGCAGTGTTTTATTTCAAAACCACACCATTTTGTTGGTGTTTAAAAATAACTCTAAAGTTACTTATATTGATAAAAACCACATTTTTGTTGCTTGTCTGTGGGTGTCAGTTCTTTTTTTTATTGCTTAGATGGATGGACGAGCTCACAGCCCACCTGGTGTTAAGTGATTACTGGAGCCCACAGACATCTACGACGTAAATGCGCCACCCACCTTGAGATATAAGTTCTAAAGTCTCAGTATAGTTACAACGGCTGCCCCACCCTTCAAACCGAAACGCAATACTGCTTCACGGCAGAAATAGGAAATAGCCAGGGTGGTGGTACCTACCCGCGCGGGCTCACAAGCGGACCTACCACCAGTAAAATTCATAATTAGGTATTGACCTATTTACATTTCAAGTCTTTCCTGTCATAGGAAGAGACTTTTAAAGGAATAATTACGTCATAAGAGACAAACATCTACATTATTTAAAATGAAAATGTCAGAACATAATAACATCATTACAATTTGTATCTCTATCTATCTTTGACAATGATCATGATTAAGTTAAGTAGTTAATCTGATACATTTTTATCAATGTTAATACCATGATAAATACATTAAAAAAAATGATTGCCTTTGTAGGCAGTCGAGCCTACGGTTCAACCTGATGGTAAGTAGTTACCATCGCCGGTGGACATCAGTAATGCCTGGACCAAGCTGCTGCAAGGAACAAAACAATTTTTTGTAGAAAAAATTATCAAGTTATTGTTAAGAAATTATCGGATAAATTATCATTAGTAGTTGTGGATTTTGGTCGTAGCAGCAATTTGATTGTGTTATGTATGTGTAAAATGTCGAAATAAATACTATGCTAAAGAATGTATATATGTTCCACTTCCGTGAGTTCTAACCACAAAACTACTTCTACAGATTAATCTTGCAGTTTCTGAGTGACTAATGGCGTCCATAGTATGGTAAAAGTATTGGACACGTCGGAAATATGATAATGAGAATATCAACACTACAAATTAAAACTTAAAATTATTATAATTTCATATTTATCAACTTACAATTCTGCAATAATTGGAAATAAGGTTTCATTATCCACATTGAACCTGAAAAAAAAAGCAGATGAGCATTTCAGAAAGTAAAGAAGAGGTTTGGTCCTATCCCTTTTGGGAATAATAATGGTTGTTAACTTCTATCTTAAACCTATTATTGTCCTTAGTTAAAACTTGATTACTTACTCATCAATTCCATTAAAAATGGCTTCTCGGGCCGTCAAGCCACTGTCGGTGTTTGGACCAGACTGTAAAACATAATACATACTTTCTAAGAAACAAGTTAATTATTAAAGCTGATAGAAATAAGAAACCTGAACCACTTTCGATGTGATGTGGTTTGTTTCTTCTCAACAAAAACCTTTATTTATAAAATGTCTATTTCACACCCCACAAATAATAAACCATGTACACAATAAGAATAGATAGGTACTCTTGTACACACTAAAAGAAAATAATGACCCTGCTAAAGCTGAAGTGAAGATAATTGTTGTATATTGGTTTGGGTGACCTCATTGCAATTAACAATATTATATTAGACTGTCCCCATTGAGACGACTAAACATTTTAAAAGTATACACATATTGGGGATATGATACTGTGCTGTCTGGTTTACATGTGCTTCAAGTACGATCAGCAGAAGATGCAGAATCAAAAGAATTACAGATTCATGTTTGATTTGTTGAGTTGAACCTACCTGTGACTCATAAAGTTTCATTAAAATTCAGAATTAGGTTATTCCCTATTATTTTTATGAATATTTTGACAGCAACTTACCAATGTCAGCAATGTTTCCGGCATCAAACTTTTGAGTACATCTTTTATCTGTAATGTTAATTCTTCCTTTAATTTGTATTACAGTTTAGATGGAATTCTTTTTATTTAATTGTAAGGTATTTAATGGTTTATTATAATTTGTTTAACAAAAGTCATATCATCATAAATTGTATCTATGAAATGTATAATCATAAATTACTTATTGTTTTAGAGCATATAGAATACAGCATGCTGATTTCAGATATAAAATATTTTTTCTCACCTCATCAACATAATAGACTTCATCAACTGCATATATGTTTTTGAAGTCACTACAGGCATGCAATTTGCCCATCCAGACTTCATACTCCTCAGGAAGTCTGGGCACAAAGAGGTAAGACTTGCCTGTACTAACATCTAGGGCAAAATAACAACCGGGTTCTCTAACGCCACAAACCCATGTAAAATAGGCTTCCTGAAAAAAGTTGATGTTCTTTTAAAGAAGCAAACTAGCTGATAATATACGTCGCTTCGGAGCTGGGTCAGCCCAGGCTAGATAATTTTGATTGTAGATATAGCTTATTCTTATATGTTGATATTTCATTTCCGTTTTTAAGTGTACAATTTGTTAATTAAAATTACCAGATTGTAGTAATTATAGATAATTTATTATGCTGCTTGCTTACCTGTCTAAATACATATTGTACATCAGTATCATAGTGGTTCACATCTTCACCTCCTTGCAAAACCACTATTTGTCCACTTTTGAGTTTATTTGCTAATCTTCGTCGGTTTGTTGCGAACAAAGATAGCGGCACTTCAAGAGTGCCAGGGCCCATAGACCACGTCGCTGCCATGTTCGATGATATAATGAAAGGCAATTTTATCTTTGAATGGTTTGCAAAAATATCAATACGTGATAAAACTGTGGTGGGGATATAAGACCGATTACATGAGTTTTGATATGTCCTAAAATATCTTACATTAAATAAGCACCTTCTCCTTATCACGTTTCTAATCTTAAGCATTAAGGTGGAGGTAATTAAATGATCAATAAGTAACTTAATATGTATTTACATATTTATCATGTTTTTAACAATTGTTTTGTTATTGTTGTCAATGTTGTCAAATGTCATGATCAAGTTCTATTCGTCTAACAGGCAAAGCGAAGGTATCACACCATGCAGCCTAAGCTATTATTTATACAGTTATATAATTAAAATATTTAGCAAAATGCAATGAAGTTGAGTTTATTTCAGACTAAGTGGGATGAAATTAAATAAAACGAGATGAGCTCGGATCATAAAGTGTCAATAAGCTGATAGTTATTTTACCTACTGAGAGTGCCGTGAACTTTTTGGAAAAGTCGTCGTGACCTAAAGGTTAAGATGTCTGGTGTATTGGTATCGAGCGATACAACGGTGTTCGAATCCAGCCGACGCCGCGACGAGTACCAATTTTTCTAATGAAATACGTACTTAACAAATGTTCACGATTGATTTCCACGGTGAAGGAATAACATCGGGTAATAAAAATCAAACCCGCAAAATTATAATTTGCATAATTACTGGTTGGATCGCTTGTAAGTCCGCACGAGTAGGTACCACCCTCTCGTCTATTTTTGCCGTGAAGCAATAATGCGTTTCGGTTTGAAGGGTGGGGCAGCCGTAGTAGCTATACTGAGACCTTAGAACCTATATCTCAAGGTGTGTGACGCATTTACGTTGTAGATGTCTATGGGCTCCAGTAACCACTTAACACTAGGTGGGCTGTGAGCCCGTCCAACAATCTAAGAAATAAAAAAAATTAGCACCTTTTTTACGTGGCTACGTTCCGATTTGCACTGCGAGCACTGTTCAGTGTTCTTACAGAGAAGAAATTCGTTCCGTTAAGGACTGACAGTATACAGTCAAAGTATCCAAAGGAAATATATAACGTCATAAATCGTTGCCATTTTCCTACTGTGAACACTGGTGTTTTCATTTCATTTCAAGATTTCGGCTTTTTATTATTATTGCCCATGCAATTATGTTATGATACATTAAATTGCCTGAAAATCAATAATATCTTTTACTAAAAAGTATCATTAGTTTTATGATGCGATTAATCCAACTAAGAATAACTTGGATAACTAATTTTTTAATATAATTAAATTAAAAAAAACAATTTCACGTTGAAGTGAAAACAACGCAAAACAAAACGGCTGCCTCTAGAAGACAGTATACTGTACTGCGTCCCCTTTTAAACAGTAACTAGTATAGCAGATACCAACTTATAGATAGTAGACAGAGTGTGCAACTAGCAGTGCAAATTGGAACATGGCCTTATTATTCTTTTGGGAATTGTTTATGGTTAAATTTTGTTGTTTGTTGGATAAGCACAGGGACAAAAGCCCATACTTCAAAATCTTTGGCAACAAAAGGTTGAAGTTGAAACCATGTATGCTGTACGAAAATGAAATGGAGCGTACTGAAATATAATTTATTAAGGTTTAATAATAATTAAACTAAAATGAGATGTTACGGTACTTAATCTAAGTCACAAAAAACCAAATGTTCGATGAGGTTAAATGAAGTAGCTTCGAGAAGTCACATCGATCGCTTTTTTTTTATTTCCTCACGCTACAACATTTTCACAAATATTAAGCAATAGGTACTTACCTACTTTTACCGGTTTTTACCCGAAAGGGGTCCATGATACATTGAATAATTAGGTAAAATAAATAATAATTCATCACCAAAAATTAATAATTAAACATTAAAAAATTCATTTAAATGTAATTAATGTAATTGAATTATAGGTTAATAAATTATTGATTGTTATCGTTTAATGTGTACTATGCATGGAATTAAATAAAGCTTTATTATTATTGTTATTTACTTACCTACATAATACAGGTATAAAATTGAATAAATACTGAAATAACAAAAAAAAAGCAATACACACATGTTTGTTCAGGTCGCGCTCCCGCTAAAAAGTACAGATTTTTTCGGAAATCAAGTGTTATTACTAGGATTTTATTACACTAGAGAGACCCTATTTTTTGGCGTGATCAATATTACCAGTACTTATGATATTTAAGCTAACTCAGCCGTTTTTTATTTCCATTGTAAAAAGGCGAGCATGTACCTAGCTCACTTTATGTGGTTACCGTCGGTCATGACGGCGAAACCCATGTAGATCGGTAATTAGGATTTTAAAGATGGCTATTTATGACCACAGATTTGTAATCTACTATACATTATAATGCTGCAGTGGCGGTTACCTGTTTGACAGCTAAATTAATTAAAAATAAAAGTATGTACTCCACAAAGAGAAAATACAAAAACGTATCGCAGCTTTTGCTTTTTTACATTGATGTAGGTACTATGGCCGTTTTCCAATTACAGAACAAGAGCACATTATGCGGCATAATGCTCAACTAAGCTTCAGCATAATTCGGCATTGTGCGTCACTGAGTCGCATTATGCTCTGTAATTGGAAAACTAGGTACCATTAAATAAGGATTAATTACATCACTGAGTCGCATTATGCTCTGTAATTGGAAAACTAGGTACCATTAAATAATGATTAATTACAGAACATAATGCGACTCAGTGACGCACAATGCCGAATTATGCTGAAGCTTAGTTGAGCATTATGTCGCATAATGCGCTCTTGTGCTGTAATTGGAAAACGGCCTATATTTCCGGTCGCACTTATTTGGAATAGCCACTTAAGCTACTAATGAATAGTTAAAAAGTCCTTTAAGTATTTCTAAATTTACCTGTTATAGGTATTTCTAAATTTACCTTCTAAAAAATACACTACAATGCAATGAATAATTGAAGAGAAATATATTTGAATTAAGTAGGTATGTATATTGTGTTGTTTTGTAATTATGTATATAATATTTTAATGGGTAACAATTGTTTGAAAGTGCACTATTAACATAGTATAAAACTAGCTAAACTGTACCACCACTATTTCACAAATTGGGATGTTTTTTTTTGTAGTCAAGATAAGGGCTTATGTAACGCCATTTAAAAGGGAATTACCTACTAATTGAGCAGCCGTTACCTCGGATTAGTTACACATTCTAAAATATATTACAGTTAGAAATAGGGAAATGAAAAACAGATTTTCATATCATTTAACTTTAATCAAAGAAAAATAGCTCTAACAGGACAGGACACTATTTTTCTTGAAACGTTTGTACAAGCTTAAGGCTAATAATGAGAATGTTTCCAAAAGAACAATTTCTTAGAAATTCATTCATTAATTTTCATGTAATTCTTTGTTTTATGCTAAATCTTATCTAAATCACAAGATCGACGATAAATTAAACTACCTACCTAAAATCACAAAATGCACTAAAACATGCACATATGCAATTATATTTTTATACCTTATTGGATTGGTACAATTTTCTATTAATATTAATAATAATAATTATGATGTTAAAAGTATTAGAAACGTAGGAATTCTATAAATTACTATAAACTAAAAATTTGTCTAGGTTACATTTATATTTTGCAATATCAAAAAGTATGCAACTAGTTTCGGAAATCGCATTGTACACGTAATTCAATTTGCCCTAACAACTACATGCGAGGAAGTAACAGTAACTAACTGTAGTTGATACTAGTGTTTGTAAATTACATGTACTGTTATCTCTACAATCACTTTTGAAAGTTCTTCAATGAATCATAAACTGAGTCAGATTTGACAAGAGTAATACGAAATCGTGTAGTGGCTACCTATGTTTTTTTAAATTTGCAAGAATAAACCAATTAATCTACATAATGTAAATTAAAATTCCTGTTTTATAAAACAAATTGAAGGTCAACTACTATTAGGTGTTAGATTAATGTATAGTTAATTTAATGGTTCTAAACGTTACAGTAAACTGATGAAACACACAACAGAATTTTAAATGTTATTGGAATTTGACCTTCAAGAGCATTTTAAAATTAATTAAAACGTAAATAAACAATAGTTAAAGCTCTGGATTTATCAATATAGTTGAGTTTTATTTAATAACTACCTAGGTATGAGGAATTAATATCTAACGCGTTAATCTAGTGCAATCAGTAAAACAAAAGTATTCCACGTAGTGTAATTTAACATTAAGGCTAGTTACGTCATTCAGTACTTTGATCATGATCAGTTAAGGTCACTATAAACGAAGAATAAATATTATGATTGTAGATTGTAGAGTACGTGCGGCCATTTTAGTTCGTTCTCGTGACTCGTGTCGCGCAAGACACGTCACAGATAGCCATCCTTTTCTCGCACGCTCTCCGCATATAGCACCATTGTAATCCGACACGTTTCATACACACAAGCGATTTCACAACATGTTCCACACTTTCACAGATAGAATGTTTTGTTTATAAATTAAGAATCTACAGATATTTCATGACACGGTTGTTTCTTTTCTTTTAATCTTCGAACAGCTTCAGCAACAAGGGCACGTTGCTCCAATAACCTTTCCACGAGATCAACTGGTTCCTGCTTTCTAATGTAGTAAGGTGCAGCTCGAGCTCTAGCCTGCAGGTGAAGCTTTTGTTTCAGACCAAGGGTGAGTTCCTCGATAGGAGGTAATCTATTAGAAGGCAATTGCCTCCTGTCTTGCTCTGTACTATGGCGATTTTCACAGCTGGATTTCTCTCTCAGCATAGTGGTAAAAGTCTTTTAATTTTAAAGTTTGTTTCACACGAGACTAGAAGGCTCACCGGTAATGTGGGCGGCGCGTTACGTTTGCGAATACCGAATGAATGAGCAGCCGACCCAAGTGTAGGAAAGACAGGTCTATGCGGGGGAAAGTGAAGGGAGGGGTTGTGACGTACACAGATGCGCAGTCGTGCCGGACTGTATACAAACAATACAACGGACGTAAATAAACACAAGACGAACTTATACACACAATTAAAGTATCTATGCTTCTGTGTGTGTGAAGACCGACAGTGGGTCGACTTTACTCATAAAAAATGGCAAGAAACGTGATAAAAGTGGCTAAAGTAGAAAATTGACTGATTGTATATATATTATATTGGTATATAATTTAAATTTAAAGGAAAGAAAGATACATTTTAAAGATCTGATTAGTGTCTACCGTATTCAAATTTGAAAATGACATTTATTTTTCAACGTGTCTTTCAAAACGAAACATTGCTAAATTTAGTTCGTCGGTTTCGTTGAACCAAAACTAAATACGGGCATTGCCCTGAGGTTTTTTCCACATTAAACACTAGCAAGTTGAAAACCAGCATTATAGTGATTTCATTTGTAAATTTTAAGGAAGTCGTGTTATTATGTTTATCTGTATAATTTATAACCTTGATAAACGATAAAATAAATACCTACACACTTCAGTGAGATAAACTAGATAAAAAAAAATTTAATTTAATAAAAACTAATGAAATTTTTAATATCCTATTTATATATTGAACTTAATAGCTTCGTTAGCGTTAATTTTACTACACGTGATCAAAAGATAATAAAGAGCAAATTGCCACGTGATAATTTCGCGTGGTACTAAACTGCTTGTCCCGGCTCTACGCACTATTTAAAATTCTTTATTGTTCTTAGTATGATAATTAATAAAAACGTGTTTTATATTTTATCTGTATTTATATATAAGCGTGCGTGGGGAGTACATAAGTCCATGACTCATAAATTTTAGTTTATACGTTTGAAGACAGCATATTAGTGTTTGTAATGTTGTTTCACACTTCACGAACATATAAACATATACACATATTTATTTAATATAATATTTTAATTTAAGCTATATGTTATTAAATGTATGGGGATGTAAAGGGGCAAATTAACACCACACTGTCTCAAGTGCCAACCCTACCTGCACGTGATACATCTTGCTGATTAACGAACAGGGCCTTGGCGATCGATAGATGGCGGAATAACCATCAACAAAAACCGCTCGGTGCGGAAATTCCTGTGCCGGTAATGGGCAGCAGCATTACAGGTGCAAGGCACCGAGTACTGCGATCGCCAACCCGCCTGCCAAGCGTGACGATTACGGCATAACCCCCCCTTATGGCAGCCATAAATAAAAAACGGCCCCCAGTTTCCGGCAGCCTTACTATCTCTGGCTACGGTAGCAGCCATGGTAACGGTAAGGCAGGGGGTGTGAAGAATCTCCGGGCTACGGATAGCTACCACCAAATGACCTTGGCGACTTTCAATACCCGGACCCTGCGGCTTGACGAGCATATTGAGGAACTGGAAGTGGAATTAGGAAGGATACGATGGCACGTCCTAGGGTTGTGCGAAGTCCGAAGACAGGGGGAGGACGTCATAACTCTAGACTCAGGCCACCTATTTTACTTTCGGGAATGAGACCAATCTGGACAAGGTGGAGTTAGCTTTCTCGTCAATAAAATCCTTACGGACAACGTTGTAGGGGTATCCAGTGTGTCGACGCGGGTAGCGTATCTCATAATTAAGCTCACTGAAAGGTATTCCCTAAAGCTGGTGCAAGTATACGCACCGACTTCATCATACTTGGATGACGATGTGGAGGTTGTGTACGACGATATCACCAGGGCTCTGCACAACACCACAAAAGCCCACTTCAATGTTGTCATGTGGGATTTTAACGCTAAAGTGGGAGAGACTTGCGACGAATCGGTGCTAAGATCCTTCGGTTATGGCTGTAGGAACCACAGGGGGCAAATGCTAGTCAACTTCCTCCAGCGCGAGAGGCTCTTTCTAATGAACTCTTTCTTTGAAAATAAGCCACAAAGGAAGTAGACTTGGCTAAGCCCCCACACTGTGACGAAAAACGAGATAGACTTTATTATGACGGACAAGAGGCATATATTCAGGGATGTCTCTGTGATCAGCAGGTTCAATACCGGTAGTGATCACCGGCTTGTCAGGGGCACCCTGAATATGGACTTCAAGTTAGAACGCACCCATCTAATAAAGTCTACGCTTCGACCCAGCCTACATCACATGACTGTAGATCTGGAGCAATTCCAGCTAGATCTCCACAACCGATTCGTTGCCTTGGAAACCACCACAGACGTAGACGAGGCCTTAGATGGCGTGGTTAGGACACTGAGACAGGAGGGATAGAGACTGTGTCGTACAGACAGAACATCAAAATTATCATCCGAGACTCTCCAGCTAATGGAAGAAAGGCGAGAAAATACACAGGCCACACAATAAGAGAAGGTGGGTCTTAATAAGAATATCCGGACGTTTATACGACGCGATCTCCGACGGTACAATACTGCGGATCAGTGACGCAATCGAGCAAAACCGAGGAGCCAAGGTGTTCGTGCAGCGTCTTGGTAGAAGCCACCTTACAAAACTGACCATAAAGGATGGCCAAATTCTCGCCTCCAAACCGGAGATTCTCGAGGAAATTGAGGATTTTCCCTTGTTTATTTATTTTTTTGGGTGGACGATTGTTGCTGGCCGCTTGGTGTCGGAGTTCTTTACAACTTTACTTTAATAAGCATAGCAGACGAATAGTGATGTTCCTTGCGGCGTTTTATTTATTAATATTTACTTTTCAGTCTGGAAAAGTTCTTAATAGTTACGTCTTTAAATTTTTAAATCAACTGGTTGTCTTGAACGTAGATAAAAATTCGTGAAAGTCACGTTGAAATTTTTTGTTTCAAGAAATTCTGTCACTAGTGCCATCGAGTGTCAAAAAGTAACATTAAAATGGATTAAGAGTTGGCGCTAAAATAAATAAACCATTTCAGTCTTTTCGTGTCAAACACACATAAATAAATTTCATTTTGCCTCATTGACACAACTGAGGTTCTTCTCAGTGGGCCGCGATTCCGATCCGGTAGAAGATTTATGCGATGCGAATCAGCTGTTTTTGAGTTGTTATGTCTCCTTTGGAGCCATTCGGGTAGCTGTTAGCAAGCCCCACCCTTCCTGGCTGAGGCCATGCTCGCTCACCTGCCCTGGTGAAACAGAAAAAGCTTGGTTTGATAGTTATCTTCGGGGGCGCTCGCAGTGTGTCCGTCTTGACGAGACTTTCTCGGATTGGCAGAACGTCAGTGCGGGCGTTCCCCAAGGTGGTGTTCTTTCTCCTTTTCTTTTTTCTGTGCTTATAAACTCTGTCACTAAGCTTATATCTTCTAAATTCCACCTCTACGTAGACGATCCCAACTATATCGCCACTTCTCGGAGCCTGACGTTGAATCGGCTATTGCTGCGATGAACAGTGACCTGAAGTCTATCAGTAAATGGGCAAAAAGCCTACGGTCTGCACATTAATCCGGGAAAATCACAGGCTATCATGATAGGGGGTAAACAATTGCGTAGTAGACTCAGCGATCCTATACTCCCCCCAATTTATTTGGATGGGACTCAAATAACTCTAACCGATTCAGTTAAAAACCTGGGTGTTATTGTAGATCGACATCTTTCGTGGAGTTCTCATGTTGCTGAGATTATTAGGAAGGTACACTTCGCCTTGCATTCGTTGAGATGTCTGCAGGGCTTCTGACCGCAGCATACAAAAATATCTCTCGTCCAAGCTCTCATTCTACCCATAATTGATTACGCCGATGCTTGCTACTAGGATGCCACTGAGGAGCTCTCAAATAAACTTGAGAGGTTGCAAAATCTATGTATCCGTTTTATATACAATCTCAGAAAATTCGATCATGTTTCTCTTTTTCGCAAAGAACTTAAATGGCTCCCTATACGCCTTCGTAGGAATACTCGAATATTATGTCTCCTATTCAATGTCCTGCATAAGCCCACTTCTCCCTTATATTTACGTGAGCGATTCTCTTTTATTCGTTCTCCTGATGCTCCCTGCAGATCCAACTAACGTTCTGTCTTGTTATTCCCTTCCCACAAAACTAATTTCTATTCTCACTCCTTTATTGTGCACGCGGTCAGACTGTGGAATTCGTTGCCGGCTGACATCCGAGTTTGCAAGTCTGTTTCTGTTTTTAAATACAAGGTCAAACAATTCTATCTCTCATCAACCGAATGATCACTGTTCTATACTCTTCGTATACCTATACTGTGTTACTTATAATATTTTGTATTCAAGTTTAACAATATTTGCTATGTGTATGTGCATTACAATAATTCTCATGTTGTGTTTTTTATTTTAGCTGTTCTACACACACTCATCACTTTTAATTATTATTCTCATAATCCTCTCGCAGGTCTGGTGGAAGAGATTTCTTAAAGAAATAAGTAGTACCTTTGTACATCATTTTCCTATTACTCTATAGGTACTATGTCTTGTTTTTTGTGTGTACATAAATAAATAAATAAATAATAAATAAAAAAGCCTCCGAGCCACGGGTAATGCTTCATTCGTATAAAAGAAAGGTATTAAAATTACGAAATCTAGTCTAGAAAGCGAAACTTCAGTATGTGTTTTGACCCTCAATTCACTATTACAATTAAGTTTCAAGTACAATAATTACGATTCCTACTTAAATCTTACTGAAATTATATTTCAATGAATTGCTCGGTGAATTGATCAGGTGCTGAAACAACAATTTATATTGCGAAGTGTACAACCTATCTGCGAAGTGTACAACGAACCTACTTACTTGAAACTCTTACTCGAAAATCACTCTAATTTTTGAGATTTTCATGCTCGTACATTTAAAACAATAGTAAATTTATGCATATTTCGTGATCAGTTCATAGTTTTCGGAACCCAGTACATCAATAGTTTTTTTTTATTGTCCTTGTAGGCAGACGAGCGTACGGCCCACCTGTTGGTGAGTGGTTACCGTCGCTCATGGACTTCAGCAATGCCAGGGACAGAGCCAAGCCGCGGCCTACCGCTTAATACACTCCACAAGCCTCGCTTGAAGAAGGACATGTCATAGCGCTCGGGAAACACCGTGGAGGGGAGCTCATTCCATAGCCGGATGATCTGTGGCAAAAAAGACCTCTGGAAACGCACTGTGGATGACCGCAGTGGAGAGTTTTTAGCAAACTGTTATGTGTAAATGTTTTCAAGGTTAATAAATAAATTATTATTATTATTATATCTTTTTTAATATAATTACAACTAACTACGTCAGACTTCAAACATTTGTAACTTCTTGATTTCTGTACGGGAACTTAAAAGAAAAAACTTGGGTAAAACGTTGAGTCCTTGCAAAGGTTAAGTTAAAAATGGTAGCCACATCATTATAATATGTGAATAAGAAAATAATCTCTAAAAACACTGCATTTATTGAACATTTGACTAGTACACACGGTATTATGCTTAGTTTTTACGAAGTAATGATATAACCTTAGTAATTATATAGCCTTAACATTTTCAAGAATTATCTATGTCCATTTCTTAAGGATTTGATATTACATTAATTACTGAATCCAATAAATTACCTACCCATGTAAGGGCGTGTTTACGAAGAAAATTTAAATACAATTTTGTAATAATGTTATTATGTAGAAACAAACCTGTTATTACCGAAGCATTAGGTAGAGTAAAATGGGCACTCAACAGTAAGCTGTTACACTGAATGCTGAGTTATTGCCTCATAGGTACTTTCAATGAAAGGAAACCAAAGTCGATAATTATTTGTCGATATTTTTATAAAATTGGAGCCGTTATAGTTTCTATGAGCTCGTGACATTATACAATAAAAACAAAGTAAAAAAAATTGATGATAACATGATATAAGGAAGTAAATCGATTAATTTTAGAATCTTTTGAATTGCCCATTCTCTATATCTAAAGAATTTAAAAATACCGCCTTGATAATATCAGTTCCTAGAGTTTAAAAAAAACTATTAATACTAAATTTTATTATTACATACTTACTACTATGCACTATAACTAACATAATAGGTATGCATTGTGCATGTATTTATAGTTAAGAGAAAAGACCTCATTTTAGATTGTAATATATTCTAGATCTATATATTATCATACCTTTTGAGTATCGAATAAATAAAATACTGAATATTATTTGGATCTGTTGTCAAACTATATATTATTATCACGTTGCTATCAGCAGTAGACCTATAGATTGGCACTAGCTTATCTCTCGGCCTTACTCTTGGTAATCTGACTGATTATGATGGCTAGTTGACACAGTTCGAATTTGTGATATGAAGGTCATCGACAATCAAACAGTACAACACTAGTATAGTTGCGCCGCCATCCGAAATGTCGAAAGAAAGTGAACGCTGCGCTGGTCTCAGGAGGGCACGAAGCGACCAAGTTGTGGTCGCCACTCCGCCAGTTCATATTCATCGAGACAAGACAACGCGCGCTCGTCTTGCCGTTATAAACACACCAACTACTTGCGTTATAATAATATAATGAATCGTGTTTAATAAATAAATTAAAATGGATTTGTTACGCGAAGTTAGTGGTCTTAATAAAGTAGTGGTTGCACGTCACATAAGTGGCGATAAGACTTTTCCAGTGGCTCATAATGCTATAAACAGAACAGCCCTCTGCTATAGCTACAGCCATCAGCCTGATTTTGAATCTTATTTTATAGGTATGATCAATGTTTCATTTTATCGTCTTAATATTAAGCCTTGAATTAAAGCCAGCAATAGCCACTCCCACAATTCTAGATTAATTAATTATTTCTATTTAATATTGATTGTCTTTAAGAAAACAAACACGTTACATGTTACATGTATTACTTTATACTGCTTAACTTTATGGCCTTTTTTATTTTATCATCTAGACATTAAAAATTCAATTTCAAACTATCTTTTTAAATTTCAATCAGTTAAAAATTAGCTGAGTGTTGTTAGCCATGTAGTCCGCATGGGTTTACTTATGACCATGCCAATATCAGAGGTTAAGCAATTAAGCTTTATTTTTTAAAAATGTATAACCGTTATTCTATTGTAGTTAAAAACTTTGATTTCATGTCTCCATCTTAAGCAAAATCGTCGTTATACGTCTAATTAGTGAGCCTTAATGCTATGTCCCTTATTCTACCTATTATTGTTCACACGTTCTTATGGTTTAGAAAAACGAATCAAATGTAATATTTTTATCCTTGTGATATTTGAAAATTCAAATTGTAGTGTAAATGTTTATAATAAAAAAATGCATAAAATAAAAACGGATGAAGTAAAAAAACAACCGAAGAAGAACCAGAAAAAGTTCATTCCATAGCACGTTGCAATAGAGGGTTGACGTCAGGCTGGTCGTAAAACCTATTCCAAATTCCTATTCAGTAGTACAAGAGAATATTACAACCTACCCCACATCATGCGGGATAAGGATAAGAAACAAAAGTCATTGCAGTTTAGGTATAGGCGAAACTACCAGATACCAAATTTCTTTGATTATTTCATCAGCAATGTTCTGAGGAATTGTTCGAGATGATACCGTCATCTCGTTTTTACCATCGCACTGCCCGCCACCGGAGTAGAGTTGATTCATACTACCTGGAGCCACTGCGGTCATCTACATTGCGTTTCCAGTAGTCTTTTTTGTCACGTACCATCCGGCTATGGAACGAGCTCCCCTCCACGGTGTTTCCCGAGCGCTAGGACATCTTCTTCAAACGAGGCTTGTGGAGACTATTAAGCGATAGGCAGCGGCTTGGCTCTGCCCCTGGCATTGCTGAAGTCCATGGGCGACTTTAACCAGGCACCATCAGGTGGGCCCTGTGCTCGTCTGTATACAAGGGGAATTAAAAAAAAGCAACTTATTATCGCTTAAAGTAGCTTACGAAAGAAATAAAATTTAAAATATTTTGTTGATGTCTTTGAGTCGGAGCGACCCTGTTCACCTTTGTTAGTTACTTAGCCTTCGTTGCCACACGTTGAAAAACTCAATTGGGAAGTTGGGTCATTCGTTAAAAATGTAGTCGACAAAATAAATATTAACAAAATGAATAAAAATCTATCGAAGGAGTAGAAGACTCCCTCTTTGTCTACTGGTACTTTGTGTAGCCACTAGGTAGAGCCGTTAGAAAAGTAGGAATTATTAGACAATAAAAAAGTAGCTAATGATAGTAGAACCTAATGCTTCTTGAAGAAGTTTTAGTAGTAGTGGTCCTATTTGCCCGGAGGGGCATATCTTTCTCCTCTGATTAACAGACAGACGATTTTTAAACATCTTCTTTAGTAACTGGAGAATAGCCGCTTAACTATGTGATTCAGGCAAAATGAGTTTGGGTTATTTTTTAAATAGACGGCAGACGAGCTCCCGAAAGTGGGCGAGGTCAACAGTCACCAAAAAATGAGGTCTTAGTTAATTTTCCTGACATTCAAAATGGAACGCATATTCAAAATAGTTTTGGGGCAGAAATAAGAACCGTGGTAGCAACAAATAAAATGACTAGGAAAATGTTCCATTAATTAACAAACAATGTGTGTTTATATTATATACATTTTCTGAATAATTATTAAAGTTGTTTCCTTAGTTGAATATTATCTTGCACCACGTGTGCGTATTTTAAAATTGATTTTCTTGACGCACGAAAACACATTAAATTTTACCCTATTGGTAACATAAAGCATGAACACGATTTATGATTCATTGGTAATTAAAGTTCTACACGTTATATATAAGTATTTAAGACTTTACTTCCTGTAATAATGTATTGCGGGTATTTTGAATAAATGGGCGTAGTACCTATACCATAAATATATAATATAAAAATATATAAATATATAAATTGTTGGTTTATTCGTTGATTTCAACGTTAAATTTAATTCTAGTTCCTACTCACGCTAGTCATGCTTTTCTAGAGCTTTCGTTATGTGTGTGATTTACATCCATTTGTTGAATCGAGTTCTGAATTTGAATAAAATTCAAGTGCATCAACTTACGAAATCATAAAACACGCACAAATTAATAAAAAAAAGGGCCACGAATTGTCATTTATATATGTACTAACTGTAGGTATCTATATCGGGTACAGAAACAGATCCTTCATCTTTTTTCTGAAATAAAAATCAAGGAACATTTATTTACTTACTCACAGTGCCGTCAGAGAAATTAAAAGAACCGAGAAAAAATACTTTTGGACGACAGGAGAGTTGATCTCAATTAGAAATAGGAAAAAGACCCGAAGAAGAAAAAAATGGACGAAAGAGTTACTTTCCAATACCTTGAAAAGTGTAAACAATATGATAAATTGATGACATTATTTATAGTATTTGTAATACTATGTATACTTAAAATATTCCGTAGTGTAGGTACCTACACCATTCGATCGAATAACTGGAAACATTGGAAGTTGTCGTGGCCTAAGCGATAAGACGTCCGGTGCATTCGTGTTGAGCAATGCACCGGTGTTCGAATCTCAGGCTGGTACCAATTTTTCTAATGAAATACGTACTCAACAAATGTTCGCGATTGACTTCCACGGTGAAGGAATAACATCGTGTAATAAAAATAAACCCGCAAAATTATAATTTGCGTAATTACTGGAGGTAGGACCTCTTGTGAGTCCGCGCGGGTGGGTACCACCACCTTGCCTATTTCTGCCGTGAAGCAGTAATGCGTTTCGGTTTGAAGGGTGGGGCAGCCGTTGTAACTATACTGAGACCTTAGAACTTATATCTCAAGGTGGGTGACGTTGTAGATGTCTATGGGCTCCAGTAACCACTTAAGTGGGCTGTGAGCTCGTCCACCTATCTAAGCAATAAAAAAAAAACATTACTGCGTGAACTAAGAATTTTTGTTACCGCTAAAATTAACAATAATCTTAGTTAGTTTTATAACATTCATGGTTACTTTGATTGTACGTATTGTTAGAATCATGCTTAAAATCTCGAGCCTTGATGTTTAATTGCCTACAAACTTATGCAATGAACATTTTTATGCCCTGTTCCGCCATTACTATTTTTATGAATACTTATGGCTTACTTATGCAATTTTGTTAGCTAAAGAAAGAATATGATAAGCACTCACACTCTTGAATATTAATTTATTCCTGATCTTTTCTTACCTTAGTAAAGATAACGTTCAGCTAAATGTTTTTCAGTGATTTCAGTGTTCAGTAAGACATCTGTGCCCTCTTACTACTTTTCCCACAACACATATTTTGTATATGGTATCCTTTTTTTGCCTACCTATCTGCCAGTACCCTAGCATTGCCATTTTGGCTACACATTGACCGGTGGCGAGCTCACAGGGCTCACAGCCTGAGAGGGTTCATTTGCTCAAGCAAGAGCAGTGCTTTGCCGAATCTACCACCGGATCGGAATCTCGACCCTATTAAAAGATCCGATGAGAAATTCATTGGATAATGGCATTCATATGATAATCTTTGGATATGATTGGCCTTTAGAAAGGTTTGGTCTCCCCTGACGAAATGAAGCTCATATCGTATAATAAATTATACACATGAACAACTTTCAACGAAAATTGTTTACTTTTGTTTAGACTGACATCTTATCAATTTGTAAAATCGTGTGTATATTTTTGTGTTAAATATTTTTATTAAGTTTCTTTAAGTTTATATTTCATATGCATAGTATTTTTTTTTTCATAGATCGGTAGACGAGCTCACAGCCCACCTGGCGTTAAGTGGTTACCGGAGCTCATAGACAGCTATAACGTAAATGCCGCCACCTACCTTGAAATATGAGTTCTTAGATCTCTGTATAGTTACAATGGCTGCCCCACCCTTCAAACCGATGTGCATTACTGTTTGACGGCAGAAATAGGCAGGGTGGTGGTACCTACCCTGCCTATTTCTGAGGACTCACAAGAGGTCTTACAACCAGTAAATACGTAAATTATAATTTTGCGGGTTTGATTTTTATTACACGATGTTATTTCTTCAATGTGGAAGTCAATCGTGAACATTTGTTAGGCAGGTACGTATTTTATTAGAAAAATTGGTACCTGCCGGCGGGATTCGGACACCGCTGCATCGTTCGAAACTAATGCACCGGACCTCTTATCCTTTAGGCCACGACGACTTTTGTAGCCACTGTTGTATGTATAAAGAAATTTGAGCTATAAATGTACAAGTATAGATATGTATGTATATATTATATTATTGCAATATACAATCTGCAGACACCTATACAAATCATAAACGTCCGATGAAAAACCCAATATCTATTTAATCTGAACATTATCGAAAGTGGTTAATGAGTCATGCTGTTAGTTATCAGACTTTACTTTATGGGGAAATTTCCCAATATGAAGCATTTGTAAAAAAGAATATGTACTATAAAAATGAACAAAATTACTATATTTAATTCGATTGAGCTTCAAGCGACGAGGAAGCAAAACATCTCATGTTTCTTTTACTTTCACACTATTTTAAGTCTTGGTCGTATCTTATCAAGATCTTAGTATATACTAATTTCATCTCAGTGATTCACATCAGATAAAAAACACCGGTCCAACTTTTTTATTTGTTAAATGTTGAAACTTTGTATAATAATATTTTTCTCTTCAAACTATGAAGAAAATATGGTAGATTACTTACTAACTGCACAATATCTTAAACCATAGACACAGCCCACTGAGTTTCTGGCCGGATCTTCTCAGTGGGTCGCGTTTCCGATCCGCTGTTAGATTCTGCGAAGCACTGCTCTTGCTAGGGCCAGTGTTAGTAACACACCCGGTTTGAGTCCCGTGAGCTCACCTACACGTCAAGGAGAAGCTGATATAGCCTCTCAAGGCTATCAGCATAGGTAGAAAAAAAAAGCGCAATACCAACACGGTATTAAGTAACCGGCAATGAGATCTCTACCATCGATAGGAAAAAATGCTTTTACACGCTCGTACATATTTGATGAGTTACATGATTGTTTGATTAATCTACGCATGCACTTATTACATTTCTATTGCGGAAGGATTTTCAAGCTCTAGTAAGCAACTAGTAAGTGAACAAAACATAAGCAATGTTTTTGAATGTGTCTTTTAAATTTACATTTCGTGTAAATTACATGTTTTAACTAACAAAGTGAACTCTTGATAAATTAGTGTTTGTTTAAAATTGGAATTTCAAATTTGAGATAAACGAGTTTTAGCCTTGTCCTTTTTCTAACCGATAAAGCGTTGTCTTTTATACTGTTTACTCTACTTTATAATTCTCCAATTCTAATCATTAATTCTAATTCAAGTTTCTCAACTTTATGTTCGCTCTATGAAAGTGTATATTACTTTAATGGAATTCGTCGCCATGTTGTTTGTGCCGCCATATTGCTGTTGCTGGAGCCTCAATATGAACGCAGAATACGTTTATTGGTGTTGGGTGATCCGTGAGCTTGTAGGTACTTCCTCCCTAATCTTGTGGAAAATGACTCATTCATTCTGTTTTGGATGGTTGGTTTGCTATTACAGAATTTAATTAAATATTGCGATAATACGAGTATATTGAGTGGCGCCATTTATTTATTTATTTATTTATCCTGAGCATGATCGCAAGCAGGCTGGACTGTATACATGGGTCGCTGTGGTGCCATCTCCCATGGGATGTTACGACAGTAATTCATTGTGATGTAAATATAACTACTAACATAGGTGTAAGTCTTACTAACAATTTGTATGAGTCATGGTTTTTTTTTGTAAAAAAAATATATTACGCCGAAATCGATTGTTTCAATTTGCGCCTTTCTATGTATCAATCGGATCGAATATAGAAACCGAAAAATTCGAATTTATTTTAGTGTGGCCACAGCATCAAACATAAATTTACTAAAATATATGTAGTTACATTTTTTACAAGTCTGCTAAAAACAATAAATATTTGTTTTTCAGCACTAAGCCCATACATCTGGGTGTTATGGATATGTGGACTGGCGGTGTTGATGGCCACATGCATTTTGTTTGCTGTAACCATACGTGCAGCGTTGCAGCACTGGAGACAGAGTTCAATAAACGTCACTGTGGTTTTGGCTGTCTACCCCGTAAGTACCATTTCAATAATTTGGAGATATTTCTGACAGTATTTTATTGAGCGGCACGAGAGATGTCCAGAAGATTTCGAGAGTCGGCTATAGTACCTGGTATACTTCTATATCAATGAAATGTAATTCTTCGAATATTACCTTAATTTAGCGGTGGCTTGATATTTGATAACATTATTTTATAATCGCAACAACGAATACCATTGTATAATTTCAAGCGTCGGTAATTTAAAAAACAAATGAATTAAGCAATATAAGAATTAAATTCAAGCGAAAATACACCTAGAATTTCTTCTTAAAACAAAGACTACATAATATGTCTAACCTATTTCAATCAATGCTCTAAGACAAAAGAACAACTTGATACAATGGACATTTATATTCACGGTTCATAAAATTATAAACTTAAGAAATATCTAAGAATTTCATTAGCCAATTAATAAACGTTATTACAAAATTGAAGTGAAAGTATGACATTGCTATTTGCGAGGCTAATTTGAATATTGAATTATAATTATAAAATGTAAAATATTACAAAGTTTCCTGTATATAAATAACTATCTTTTGAACTCGAATTAACTTTATACACAGCTATGAATCTTGAATGAATTTGAAATGAAATTGTTTTCGTAATATCAATCATCATTAAATGCAGGCACGTGTTAAGTTTGTTTGAAGGGTTCGTAGCAAAATGGCGAAAATTGATCCCTTATAATTTTATCAGGATTTCGTCGTCCTTTTTAATATTTTTGTTCAATTACTTTTAAAAAGGCGGGGCCTGCCCTTTGTCAGAATCATTTGAAATTTGACAGTTAACATTTATTGACAAAACACTTATTTAGTTTCTTTTTTTAATTTAATTAAATAATAAACAAATGTAATAAAATCTTATTGGCGTTGAATTCTCAAAGGACTTGCCGGTAGAGCCAAACTCTCAAATTAACTATATGACATTTCTCAAAAATTGTGTACAGAAAAGCAGCATGCTCGTGTAACCTTTTAACATACCTTACTTTTAACGTAACCAGCGAAAACTGCTTAGGAGTAGAATTAGGTAGACGTTAGGAAAATGGTTGTAGATACTGCTACTAAGGACTGATTAAAGGGAGGCAATTATAGTAGTTAGAAAACGATGAGGTTGCATAGCCTCATTGAGTTTCTCGCCAGATCTTCTCAATGGATCGCGATCCGGATCCATCCGGTGGTAGATTATGCGAAGCACTGCTTTTGCTAGGGCTATTGCTAGAAAATTCTCTCAGGTTGAACCCGTGGAGGGCCGCGCCGTCCCCGTGTGCAGAGTGTGCGGTGTACACAGGCGCTAAGTCAGTAAGGGCGACACCACCGAAATGATTTATGTTACACTTACACAACAAAATATTCTTTGTAATGGAGTATATTATGTTAAGAGTTACATTATGTGTAACATATGCCTTGTAAATAACAAAACATATAAGTACAAGTTTCCTAAAATTTACGTCAAAACAATAAGTCAAAATTAACAAATAATAAAAAAAATACATTGAAACATGAAGATTCGTAAAAATAGGGGGTGCTTCATGGGTTTCGCACACAGGCGTTGCCGGGGGTCTGCGCGAGCCTGAACCTGTGTACTACCTACGTGTCCGGGCATAGCTGGTATAGCCCCCTAGGCTACCAGCGATTAGGCAAGGAAAAAAAGTTGCAGACCCGCATTTTCTTATTAATAGCTGGATAGAGACTTGTCATTATAATCATCAAACCTCATTGATAAATAAATGCTGTTTTAATAGAATAAAAATGATAAAAATGATCTAATGTAAATTACTAGTAACGATGAAGCTACAAGTTACTATTGGAACGAAATATCGGAATGTCGATCGTCAACTTTAATACTTTCTAATAATTTAACTTAGAACCAATTCATGCGGCTTAGAATAATATTGCGCGTCAAATTACTCCTCCTTAGAAAAAGTCAACTAGAATATATAAACATAATATATAACATATAAATCTATATAATGTTTGTTTGTTATTTTTGAATATGCTTTGTGAAGTTAAATTATCGACAATATTATATAATTCATTTGTATTTTACACAACACTACAACGCCGCATTGCGTAAGAGAGCACAGGCACAGAAGTCACACAACGTTTTGCAACGGCGGTTATTATGACGGACGACTAAGCCACGGCGCCTCACATTTACATATTTAGAAATAAAAAATCACAAATTGTAACTTGATTTAATGAGCACACGGAGTTTTGGTAATTTATATAGTTTTAAAGACGTAAATTCATTACGTGCATAACGGTATACCTATATGTATACTTTTATAGAATACTTTCTCGATAATCGTAAATACAAAAAATCGCCAAAATATTCTATTAGTATACTAGCTAACCCGGCAGACTTCGTAGTGCCTCAATCTATAAATAAAAGACTTAAAATTTGTATAAAAAATAAACTTAAAAAAAACAAAAGGAAGGGGAACATTTTCATATTTTTTCACCTTTTAAACCTTCTCTGGATTTCCACGAATAATTCAAGACCAAAATTAGCCAAATCGGTCAAGCCGTTCTCGAGTTTTAGCGAGACTAACAAACAGAAATTCATTTATATATATATAGATTGTAATAGTACCTCTCTTTCAATAGTATGTTTATTCCATTAATTCGCATGTTGATTGAAAAGTGCTGCCACACAAAAAGCGCTCTCTTTTGTACTATGACGTCAACATTAAAGAGCGCAATAAAGATTCTAAAGTAACTCATGCGTACAGTGTATGTAAATCATAGTTTTATCTAAATACTATATAAATACTATTTCATCTTTAGGAATGGAATTATAGTATTAAATTACGGCCATATTACATGTGCACTATGAATTACAGTTGCACTAAGGTTTAAATTGACCGAAGATTGAATATTAATTATTAATGCCAATGGACATTTTCCATTGAAAAGTCGGCACCATTTCCGTCTCGTTATCTTCAAGTTGATAAATCATGTCAAGTTAATCAAACATAGATAGATACACACACTGAATCAAGTGCCATTTCAAATACAGGTGTACCAAAACATTATAGAAACTTTAAACATGCCTACTTGCAACGGCGGATCCAGGGGGGGTCATGGGGGTCATGACCCCCCCTGAGCTAGTTCCAGGACTTGAACTAACTTGGACTAATTGAAGAACATCTTGATTTACTTATTATCTATTGTTATCAAAATTAAATTATAAGTTCTTAACTTGCCCACGACTATGTGACCCCCTCCTGGCGCCAAAGCTGGATCCGCCCTTGCCTACTTGTTTGCAAACCACGGAGAAAAAGCGCAATTAACTTCATTCATTAACGTTCAATACAAATAAATCCCACGGTGTTTGATTTCAATTCGGTCAAGAACACATTCTTGGCTAAGTTTAGATTACGATATTACTTTACGATTTATGTGACAAAGTTCCTACGTTATAATTCATCTTCCTATTCGTACACTCTTGACAGAGTGGTCGTGGTCATGCATCAGTCGGATCCTGCGATATCGATGCTCTCGCGATGCGACGCCATGTGCCACGATGTTTCGCAGAGTGAGAGCAAACATTTATGTTGGAGTGAGTCACAGATTTTATGAGGTCGGTCCATCGTGTTGGAGATCGTCCGCGAGATCTTTTGCCCTCGACTTTCCCTTGCACCACCAACCGCTCAATGGAGTCCTTATTACGAATAATGTGCCTGAAGAACTTGAGGATTCGTAATTGGACTGTTGACGATAGTCTCTCCTTGATGTTGAGCTCTTTCAGGATAGAAATGTTGGTTTTTTTTTAAAAAAAATTATTGCTTAGATGGGTGGACGAGCTCACAGCCCACCTGGTGTTATGTGGTTACTGGAGCCCATAGACATCTACAACGTAAATGCGCCACCCATCATGAGATATAAGTTCTAAGGTCTCAGTATAGTTACAACGGCTACCCCACCCCTCGAACCGAAACGCATTACTGCTTCACAGCGGAAATAGGCGGGGTGGTGGTACCTACCCGTGCGGACTCCCAAGAGGTCCTACCACCAGTGATTACGCAAATTATAATTTTGCGGGTTTGATTTTATTACACGATGTTATTCCTTCACCGTGGAAGTCAATCGTGAACATTTGTTAAGTACGTATTTCATTAGAAAAATTGGTACGGTGCGCGGTCCACGGAATTCTGAGGAGACGTCGACGTTATAATTAATTAAGTAAATATTGAAGATTTATATTGTTACTGTCGAAGAAGACCAAACTTCTCTTACTTTCCTTCTTATTAACCCATAAAAAACTCAAACTAAGAAAATATGATAGGTAGTAATTTGTTGCCAATTTTGTAAGTCGCACGACAGGCAACAAACATACAATCGTCCTAGTGAATTGTCATGTTCGAGTTGTGTGTACATTTGCAGTTATATGTACACTTCAGGACAAGTCTTGTATGTAGTACTAGACATAATATTGTAAATATACATATTTAACGGTAGTCGATTTTTTTTTTTTTTTTTGCCTAGATGGGTGGACGAGCTCACAGCCCACCTGATATTAAGTGGTTACTGGAGCCCATAGACATCTACAACGTAAATGCGCCACCCACCTTGAGATATAAGTTCTAAGGTCTCAGTATAGTTACAACGGCTGCCCCACCCTTCAAACCGAAACGCATTACTGCTTCACGGCAGAAATAGGCGGGGCGATGGTACCTACCCGTGCGGACTCACAAGAGGTCCTACCACCAGTAACTACGCAAATTATAATTTTGCGGGTTTGATTTTTATTACACGATGTTATTCCTTCACCGTGGAAGTCAATCGTGAACAATTGTTAAGTACGTATTTCACGAATGCTCCGGACGGACGTCTTATCCTTTAGGCCACGACGACTTCATAATAGTTAAAAAGGTTTAAAGAACGTTCGCAGAATGAAAATTGACACAAAGTTTGTGTTCTTTCAGATTGTGGCATCGTCGGCATTCTTAGCTATAGTCCTCCCTAGGGGCCGGATTTTGGCCGAAGCTATAGCTCAAGAGGCCGTGATGATAGCCATGTGCCACCTCTACAGCATGATAATCACGGAATGTGGAGGGCCCGACCAGCTTATCAGGTACTTAAATTTCAAAAGTATTTCGCAAATGGTTAGGACATTTTGATGAAAGAAAATTATAATAATATATTGTTTTTAAATATTAACAAAAATATATGTTCTACTGTTTACATAAAATAATAATTTAAGTATTAAATATATCAACTTAAGCTAATTCTGACTATAATTCACTGCATTGTGCTTGCTGTTTTTATGAATGGGTAACCATAATAAAAGTATAACATTTACAAGGTATTTATCGCTTTGCTTGTCAGGCTGGCCAACGGATGTTCAGTTGTTTCATTCACTTATATAATATGTCAGAATTTTCAGGCTGATTCTTATATTCTAGTAAATTCCACTAGTATGTAAACTATATTAGCAGCAAAATATGATATTACAGGCGAAGCTCTGATGCCAGACTCGAGACCAGAGTTTTGCCGTGTTGTTGCTGGCCTTGCTGTCTGATACCAAGACCTAAACTTCAAAAGTAAGTAAATATTTTACATTGTTGATTAAGGTTAAATTTCTTTAAAAAAAGTTATGAGTGTGATGTGTGACCTTTTTGTTTTAGACAACGTGCGAATATCCATTATACCACGGAATAGATAAATAAGGTAACTAGGTAAATAATTTTATTTATTTATTCCGTGCATTATACAGATAGACCAACACCGATGTACTCGTTTAATGTGTGAATTTGACTAATTGATATTTATTTATATTAAGTTAGATTTGATGTGCCCTAGGCGGCCGGTATTCGTAAGCAGATAAGAGTTCTTAATTGAAATGAGGTGATCAATGTAATCCATAAAAAAGTCGTCGTTACCTAAAGGATAGAACTCCCGGTGTATTCGTATCAAGAGATTTTTTTTGCTACCTGTTCTAGTAAGCTCGAGGGCTTGGGAGAGATAATGCACGTAAATTAACTCGTAGATATTATGTTTATTTGGTTTTTAATCGTTTTATTGTGCAATGCTCTAGATAATTATATGTATTATCACTACTTATACAAATGTAATTATATTAAACTTCATCACAAAGGTCCAATATTTGGATATTGCAATTTTCAACATACGTTTTTTTTTTTTTGTCAACGTACCTTAAAAGATATGAATCGATTTATTTCATATTTGTAGCTTTTTTATTTATTAATGTAGTTTATATAAATTATTGTTTGACTTTTTGATCAACAATTATTGCTGAAGGTGTGACGATGCGAATGACTAATGAATTTTGAAAACGTATTTAATTATAGTGTGCTATTAATTTACCATATTGAACCTGAATTTCATGTTAATAGCATTTACTTACTGTATTAATTTAGTATTGTTGTTCGTTTTCAATGTTGTTTTCAATATTCAAGTTGTTTCATTACTGAATTCGATTTGGGTATTTTGTATTGTTTTCCTTTTTCATTATTGTTTTGTTTTTTCTGAACTGACAAAAGTACGACATAGGTTTTGATATGAGAGTAAATTTAAAATCATATAAAATTAAGGTAGATTGTGGGTTGTAAAACCCGTAAAACCGTTGTAAACTGACCGTGGTTTGTAAACTCACACGAGTTACCTAATAGCAATGGTGCAATGGCGTTCCGATTTGAAAGTGGTTGGAAGGTTATGATGGGATAATAGTGTTCTACGCCTAACCCATGCATCAGTCCGCTGAGTTTCTCAGCGGGTCGCGCTTCCGATCCGGTAGTAGATTCATTCGCGAAGCAGTTGCTCTTGAGTTGTTAGGTCTCCTTCGGTGGCGCTCGGGCAGCTGTTAGCAAATCCCACTCCTCCTGGCTGAGCCTTTCCTCCCCCACCTTTCCTGGTGAAACTGGAAAGGCCTACGGGCCACCAATACTTCAATCATAAAAAAAAGAAGTTTTCTGAATTAAAGCCTAATAAATTCTAATGTATTATACATATCTAACGAAGTATCCGTGGGACCAAGATTAAGCTTGACCCAAAGAAAAATTACGAAAGCCACACACGGATCTATTAGAATGTAATTTTTGCGAAAGTTATCTGATATATTCGTACATCAGCGATCTCAAAGCTTTGTGTCAACAAACCAATAAAATAATAATTTTGAGGATCTTTATTAAATCGTCGTGTTTTTTTTTCCAGACGAAGCCTGGTATTCATGAAATGCCTGGTTATACAAATGCCTATTATTCAAGCCCTCATTTATGTCGTATTACTCGCTCTATTGGCCGAAGATATGGTAATTATACTCACGACACTAATTTATTTATTGGCCGTAGTAACATCCGGAGAAAATCTTTAATATTTTTTTTAAGACTGTTTTTCCGTTAAGCGTGGGAGCACCTAACTCTATGGTTTTAACAGTAGGCATAAAATAAATTTAGAAGCCAAGTTTACTTACTTAAAAGATATGAAATAAGTGATTGTTATTGGATCATATACAAAAGAGTCATCAAAAGATCTACTTGCCTCTTACAATAATTTATCTTTATTTTAGATGATATACCATCAAAGCTTCACATACTTTCAACCATTTATCGCTGCATCTATTCTGACCGGCGTGTGGGGAGTTATAATGTGCGTCCGCATGGCGGAAACGGCAGGCCATAGAGTCAGGCCCAGGTTCTTGGCAATCCAGCTGGCACTCATAATCGTGAAAGTGCAAAGTGGCTTTGCGAAGTTCTTACCAGAACTTATTGAGATTCCATGCGTGTCAAGCATAAATCCTTCGGTGTTCATCAACAGTGAGTCACCAATATCTTACATAAAATATCTAGTTGTACCTACATCGTTGACAGAATCCTAGTTTATAGCTAGCATAATTCACTCTTCAGCTGAAATTAAGTGCTTACTTACTCTTTACTTAAAAATAAATTAATCATTTTGTTTTGTCATTAAAATAGTTGAAGAGTGTATTCTGTCAGCACTACATAAGCATGAGGTAGAAGTCTCAATAGCAGCAGTAGCTAAATGCAGCTGAGGATAGGTTAATAGTAGCATATACTATTAAATCTTCAAAGTAGGATTCAGCTATTTACTTAAAATTAAATTAATCATTTTGTTTTGCCACATACGAATAATACATAAATCCTGTTGTCAACAGGAATTATGTTGAAAAATGATGATCAGCACATTTTTTATGGTAGTATTTTTAAGTAGCAGGCAAGCAGCGACTTGGGTGTGCCCCTGGCATTGCTGACGTCCACGAGCGACGGTAACCACTTATCATCAGGTGGGCCGCGTGCTCGTCTGCCTAGGCAATAAATAAATAAAAAAGTTATTCTTAGTAATCATATTATAACTAAAGTGTGTCTTTCGGATCGACTATATCACATAAGTGGGTTTTATTAATCGAATATTTTTTTCAGTGATACAAAACGGCGTCATGTTGCTTGAGATGCTGTTATTATCTATCTGGGCTTGGCGACTGTACCGGGTCGCGCCCGGCAAGAACTTGGACAGACCACAAGTTGTTGTCGCAGTATTGGACGATAGTATTAAACCTGTCGATCCTAAGACTATGATTGGCCTGGAGAACAAGTCATTCAACGAACGATACAAATAAACAAGATTTCATTACAAACTGTGAAATCATCACCAATCTGTATTCAGCTTTAATTTAACGTAAATTATTTACACTTTATAATATGATCTTACCGAGGCTAAATTTTACAAATCTGTATCTACTTAAGATATAGTTGGGGCTGGAGACAAATCTGTAATACTTAATTAAGAATAGATTACGTAAGTAAATGTCGTTTATATACTTTAAGACATCGAAATAAACGATTCTTGTAAATAAATACTTATAAAAATAGAAAATACTTTTACGTTTTTTATTTCATTTACAACATAATAGTTACATAAATTATAAATTTATCAGATTATATACAATATTTCAGCCACTTTCGATCATTCTGTTTCAATACTAGCGTCATCTTCAGTACTTTTGTCGTCATTTTCTTCTGAAGGTGTACCGGCTCTGGAATTATCTGACCCGTAAATGTTATGTAACTCTTGCAATTTATAATGTATTTTAACACCTTTTGACGTTGTCTTGTTGACTTTAGTTACAAGAGATTTTGTTTGTTCTTCTAATCTCTTTAAACGGAGATCACGGGCAGCAAAACGAGCTTCATGATCAATTTCAGTTGATGTGGAAGGCTCAGATATTTGACAATCGGTAGTATCTTTTGCTTCGTCTTCAGCGGTTTCATCTTGACCTTTGTGTTCTATAAGAAGAGAATCTAAATTTTTACTGATATTTTCACCAACTGTCATAGTATTAGACAAGTCTTCTATAACTTTAGCGCATCCCGATTCGAGTTGCTTTAGACGTTCGTTTTTTTTTGACAATCTTTCATTTTGTTTTGTAACATTTTCTAAAATAGTTTTCAAATCAGTTTCGGATTGAATACTATCACTGGCCTGCAAATTATCAACAGCACTATAATCATCATCATTCCTAACTAGACTTTCGGATGTAACGAATCGTTTACTCTCTAAAGTTGAACAATCCGAACCATATTCTTCCTTTGAGATTTCGTTATCTAATTCGATAGATATCGGAAGAGATTTTTCAATTGAACTATGACCGATCGGGCTTCCGCTAGACGTTGGTCGATTAAGAAGGTGGTCCAATGTGCTATTTATTTCATCGCCTAGTTTTATTGTAGCTTGGGTCTTTTTTAATAAAGAAATGCTAGATTTTTCTAACTGTTCCAATTTTTCATCTTTTCGAGCGAGTCTTTCGTTTTGATTTCTAATGTTTCTTAAAATTTCTGCTGGATCAATAGAAATTATCGTTGTATTAACATTATCTCTTTTTTCACTGCAGCCTGGTTCAATTGCTGTTTCTTCAATAGGTGAGTCATCATGGGCAATGTCACATAATTCGTCTTCAGTTTCATCGCATGTTTTGTCACTTTTCAGCACCATTTCACTTTTACTAATTTCAGAAACATCTTCTTGATCATTATCAACATCATGGTTATCTAGTGGTAGATCAGCCACATCGATCATATCACTAACTGGATCTTCTCTTTCTGCTGCTGGATTAAAATCTGTACTAGAATCTAAAATATTTTCAAAAGATTTCTTAATTTTTTTCTTACATCGCACTAGAGGTTCGGTCACATATTCGCTTTCATCATTCGATTCCGACGACTCATCAGAAGGTCGTTCATCACTATAACCACTCTCAGCAGAGTTGTTCAGTGAAAGAGAGTTTGTTTTTGTTTTCCGGCTAGAAAATTCAGCCCGCAGCTTTTTCCAATCTCTTTCAGACTGAGTATTTTTTTCACGAGCTTGTTCCCATTTCTCGCGGCAGTACTCCAATTCTTCTTTCAGTTCATTTAACAATTTTCGTTTCTGTTGTAGCTCGTATTTGAGTATTTTTTCATGAGTATGTAATTGGTGATGATGTTTACGCAATCTGCTTACTACATGCCACGTTTTACTTAGTTCAGTTGTAACAAGACAAAGTCTTTTCTCTTGTTCTTGCAACCGAGTCTCTAAATGTGAGTTTAATTGCTTCATTCGATTTACTTCTTTAACTAAGCCTAATTTTTCTATTATAAGATCCTGAAAAAGAGACCAATTATTTTACATAAGACTAGTAGTGATTTTAGAGATACATTGCTATTGTGCATGCAAATTCCACAAAAACATTGGCTTGGTTCCAATTTACACTGTGACTATGAATTTTTATGCTTCGAGAACTGATCACGAACGTTTTTATTTACAGACAAGTACCGACCATGATTCAGAAAATATTTGCATTAATTGTATAATTCCAGATGTGACTAACAATTTTACCTTTAATCTGATGTAAGTCTGACTAACGCTTGGCACTAGTACAGGTCCTGATTTTGTTTCAACCGACTTATAGCATGTGGTCACTTTTTCTGAAATATTAGGCTCAGCAATAGTTTGATGACTTAAAAGTTCCATTAAGACTTTCCAGACTTTGGGTAGATTTTCTACGATTTCTTCAGCTGTTGCGTTTTGACCAATATGGCTTTCTGAAAATATGGTAAAAACTATAAATAATTTTTTTTCTGTGAATATTAAGTACACGTTTTTTTTTAAACTAACCTGCTTCTTCAGTAATATTGTTATTTTCTTGAGAACTTTTGCATTCATCATCAAGATTTTCTTCATTATTATTAGTTTCCTCGTTATCCTCAACTTGACTAACCAGTTCTAACAAAAGTTTAGGTAAAGCTGTAGATAATTCTGATCCATTTTCTTTTTCAGCCATGTGGGTCAGCAGCCCATGATTTTCTTCAAGCCTATGAACTAATTTGTCTAAGTCTTGTTTGGATTTATAGCCTAATAAAACTTGTGAGAAAAGCTGCAAAGATGAAAATCGTGTTATCACCGAACAATATCTCGAATTTTCGATTGTAATTTTTCTTTTAGAAACTCACCTTATGTATAACAGCCATTTCAGCTTTCATTTCATTCATCTCGTCTTGGCATGACGATATCTGGTTATTTTTATTTTCAATAATATCATGTAATGTGTCGACTTTTGTTTCTAGTTCGTCTATTCTTAGTTTTAATTCCTTAGATCTGAAAAATCGTAAAAAATAATAAAAAATTTATAATTCTGTATTTGTTTCGGTCAATTTATGGTGTTTGTTGGTAAGATTTCGTTACTTGTCCATTTCTGTTTGGTGTAACCGTTTTTGTTCTTCCAAATCTCGTACCAGTCCCAGTCGCTTAAGCTCAGCTAACCTCGCCCTCTCTTCGTAAAGTCCGCGTAAGGTGCGTATGTTTTGTAATTGTTTCTCATATTCTTGTCTAAGATCAGCAGATAGTAGGTTCGTTTCTCTGTCAGCTAGAGTCTTTTCTATTTCTTGTAATTTATTTTTCAGCTGAAATATAATTTTTTTAATGTAGTTAATACGTTGGGTCCAATTTTTACACTGGGTTATTTTGTTTGAGCCTCCTTGGTCTTAAAACAAATTATATAACTACAGTATTCATTTATTAAGTTATCATCTCTAAATAAATAAGACGATATGTGATTGTAAGCTTGGTAGGGTTTGTTATCGAAAATCGGGCCAGCACAGCGGGCTGTTTTTGAATAGTTATTATTACGAATATGTATAAGTATAACATTGTTTGGCTTAAGTTCAAGATGTTTAGTGCCAGACTGTACGATGCGCTTTAAGCGCATGCCGAATGCGGTCCCTGACCGGTAAGCACATGTACTTACAGGTCGTTGCCTTAGGACATATAGATAATTATTATTATTATTACTACTGAAACAAAACAGACAACCTGTTTTGAAAATATTTTGAAAGATATCACACATTGGATGTGTTTTAGGAAGAATTATAAACTATAATATTTCAAACATTTCCAAAAATCAATTAAGTATAAAAAAGCATTATATTAATTTTAATTTACATTGATAAATAATCCGGTAACTAATAAGTAATCCTGATATATAATGTAATTGTATGGTATATATAATATAATTGTATTATTGTTAAACAACACTTACTCCATTAAGCTGATCTTCGCGGAGATTAATCATTGTTTTACTGGCTGTCACCACTTCTTTTAACGCACTTATTTGCTTCATCGATTCTCTGTTTTGTGCATGGAGATCTGCTATATCAGAATTGGCATCCTGAAGAGACTTGTTCGAATCTGCTAAGTCTTGCCTCAGTTTATTATTTAATGATTTCAATTTTTCGAATTCATCTTTTAGTTGCACAACCGCGAGGCTGATGTCGTGAGTATCATCGGGTTGGCGAAGATTTTCAGGTATCTCGATATTGTTCCTAATAAGTAGTTCACGCAACTGCTTATTGCATTCACACAATTCAATTGTATACACCCTTTCGTCATGCAAAGATTTTTCTAAATTTTCTTTTTCAGTTCTATGTCGTGATAATATTTCTTTTCTTTGCTCTCTTTTTATATTCAACTGTTTTTTGAATTCATTCATTTCATCTTCTCTAGCTTTTACTCGGACATCATCCTCGATCTCTTCTTCATGCAACTCAGTTTCTTTGTCCTCCATCGTTCTCAAGAGTTTAGCGTCACTTATTGTTTCACTTTCACTGGCAACACTTACAGCGTCGCGTCTTCCCGATTGAGTACTACTGAATGCGATTCCCATTTTGGAAGACTTTTATAAAGAAAATGCACTTACATTAGCGCTGAATTAAAATGAAGATGCACGTTTTTAAAATAGGTACTGAGAAATACGTTTTTGATAAACACAAAGGATTGCCGACTGCCCGATCGTGCGAATGCTCGATGAAGCTACTGTGTCTCGAAATAGAACCCTCGTCAGCTCCAGACGTGCGCGCGCGCATATTTACTGTATGTCGGCTCCGAGACGTACCTGCTTTTCCGACGATACGCTGTCAATATTTTATTTTTATCTCTCGTAATTTCTCGCACGATTTGAAATAACTATCGGATACAATTTCCTAGAACCACCCATGTGTTCACTGAAAATATAATTTTCTTGAAATCACAAAGCAAAACAATTACATATAAAACTATATTAATCAGTTGGATTTCTATTTTCACATCTCAATTTTACTGATTTTGTTGATTTGCCCGTGCTATAAGCCCATACGGGTTGATAGAATTATACTTTATACTTACTTTTGCAGCGACGAAATAATGAATTTAACACTCGTATCTCAAGATGGGTGGCGGCATTTACGTTTTTGATATCTATGGGCTCTGATTACACTTAACCACTGGGCCGTGAGCTTGTTTATTCTAAGCAAAAACAAATGCCTCGAGGTGTGTTGAAGCATGTTGAAAACTTCACGTTTTTGGGCTGGGATCCTGATTTTTACATTGAGCCAACGCGATGCCGTAGCTACCCAATAAACAATTTCTCTGAACTCTAGCCCGATTCCCACTCTTTGTGTTTGATGTCAGCACGGCGTGCATGGTGGTAGGCTCAACACCTCCGGTCGCCCCGTTAGGGTCGCCGCACACGGATCATCGGCCACAATCACAAAACGCCGTCACCGGCATATTTCATGTAATTTTCATACATTTTATATGTAGCGTGTGGCGGCCACCGGCGTCAACCGTGTGCGGCGAGTGCATATAAAATGTATGAAAATAATTGTAAATAGACATGCTTTAACAAAAACCAACTTCGAATAGACAAAAAAAGATATTCCAAAACAAATTAATATATACACTAAAAACAATAATCATCGAAATCGGTTGGCGTGATATTGAGTTATTCATCTGTTTGTCTTGGATATCATTATCAGAACTGGGACCACACGGGAAGCGTCAGCTTTCTAATTAAAAAAATAATCATCAAAATCGATTCACTCAGTCAAAAGTTATGAGGTAGCAAACATAAAAAACAAAACAGACTTAAAGTCGAATTGAGAACCTCCTCCTTTGCTACTAGTTAAGGTTCCGCTGATATAGCCTCTCAAGGCTTTCAGCTTAGGTAGGGAAAAAAAAGGTCGGAAAAAGGAGGAGCCTTTTTTGAAGTCAGTTAACAATAGGAAATAGGTCGGTCGGTGGCTGCGTTTTGTGGTTGTGGCTGGTGGCCCGTGTGAGGCGACACTTACCGGCGGACACCGCCTCCTACAGAAGCTGCAACCTTTGCCAACCGCTTAGCTACCTTACTATCCATGTCAATAGGTCAACTGGCACAGTATGAATTTAATTTGCTACGGTTTCAGTGATGGAAGGCGTAAAAGATTGTTTCCAATTGACTGTAACGTTTTGCTACGTTCTGCTAATATTTAAAGGAATTAATATTATCTCTACCATTACGACTTTCGAACAGTATTATTGAACAAAACAAGAACTGTATTCAATTTCATTCACAATTTAGTGGTTAACAAAGAAATTGTGCCTTTAATGTGTTATGAAAAAGACCGGAATATACCTACTGAATATTCGGAGCAACTTTCGAAATGGCAAAATGGTGGACCTAAGTTTATGAAAAACAATTTTGGTTTTTTATTGCTTAGACGGCTTAACGAACTACGGCTGATCTGGGGCTACCGGAGCTTCTAGACTTAAACAACGCTCGCCACCCACCTATGGGCTCTAAGTCTCAATTCTATAGTACAACCGTTCAAACCGGAACGTATTACTGCTTCGCGGCATTAAATAGGCAGTGTGGTAGTTACTTACGCGTGCAAGCTCACAAAGCGCACTACCACCAGGAATATTCTCATAAATAGTTGTCGTTTTTGTAAATTCATATAGTTAGCCTATGTCGTACGCTTCTACAATGTAGTGAAAGAAACTTTTCCCCCTACCTATGCTAATTTGCTATAACACTAGCAATGCAGGGTAGTGCTTCGCTGAAACTACCACCGGATCGAAATCGCGACCCACTGAGAAGATCCGGCGAGAAACTCAGTGGACTGTGTCTGAAGTCTAATTTGCTCGCCGAACCCTTCGTCGCATTCGATGAGAAGGGTGACAGGTGCTCGGAGTGCCTAAAAGTGGATCGGGAGGATCCGAAATGACGTACCAAAAAACCTATTCCACCTAATTTTCCATAATACAAATGTTGAACAGCCGAATTTCAATTGAAGATGTTTTCGTTACATCGGAGATAAATAAAAAATAATATATTCAACATTCAACGGCCCCAATCTACGAATTTGTCCTATGTCAAGGGCGCCCGAAATTTAAACATAAAAAAATACACACATGCCCAGATTACCAAACATCAAATATACTCAAATTTACTCCGACTGGAAATCGAACCTCAACCCTGTAGTTCAGTGCCCAAGGTTACTAATCACTAATGAGACGATCTAGAGTAAATTTTTCATTACATGAATAATATGTAACAACAACGTTTTTTTTAAATACAAGTGATGACGTTCTACAGAACAAAATTACTTAGTCTGGCCATAAACACTGTTACAATTAAAAATAAACAAAATATTACATTTGAATTTGGAATCTGTCATTTTTATATGATTGCTCATTGAGTTTGCTCATTTTGCCGCCAATACATTGTATAATATTTTGCGATATTAAAATGGAGTGGGGTGATAAAGAGAACCGAATCGCTGTGATTGCATTACACAAAGTAGGTATGGAGCCAAATGCAATTTTTAAAACTCTCCATACGCTTGGTATTAGTAAAATGTTGTGTACCGGGCTATTAATAGGTGCAATGAGACCTCCTCTGTTTGTGACAGAAAAAGATCTGGCCGTCCACGTAGTGTTCGTACGAAAAAGGTGGTCAAAGCAGTAAGGGAAAGAATTCGAAGAAATCCTGTCTGAAAGCAAAATATTTTATCTAGGGAGATGAAGATAGCACCTAGAACCATGTCGCGTATTTGAAAAGATGTCTTAGGACTTGTAGCCTATAAGAGACGTACTGGTCATTTCTTAAATGATAATTTAAAAGAGAATAGTGTGGTAAAATCGAAACATCTACTGAAGCGGTACGCAAAGGGAGGTCATCAATTTTTTTACAATTGAGCAACATTCTAACAAATAAATGACCGTATTTATGCTCGAAGCTCTAAGGAAGCTTCCCAATTAGTCGACAGAGTGCAACGTGGGCACTATCCGACTTCAGTGATGGTTTGGTGGGGTATTAGCTATGAAGGAGTGACTGAGCCATACTTTTGTGAAAAAGGTATCAAAACAACGGCACAAGTGTATCAAGATACCATTCTTGAGAAGCTAGTGAAGCCCCTTAACAACACCATGTTCAATAATCAAGAATGGTCCTTCCAGCAAGACTCGGCGCCAGGTCATAAAGCTCGGTCTACGCAGTCTTGGTTGGAAACGAACGTTTCGGACTTCATCAGAGCTGAAGACTGGCCGTCGTCTAGTTCCGATCTTAATCCGCTGGATTATGATTTATGGTCAGTTTTAGAGAGTACGGCTTGCTCTAAGTGCCATGATAATTTGGAGTCCCTAAAACAATCCGTACGATTGGCAGTGAAAAATTTTCCCATGGAAAGAGTGCGTGCTTCTATTGATAACTGGCCTCAATGTTTAAAAGACTGTATTGCAGCCAATGGAGACCACTTCGAATAAGCTTTTTATACTTTAAATTGTTTTATATTTATGTATTAAACTAACACACTGTAAAAGCAATAAATGTTATTTGCAATAGATTTTTATTTATTTTTAATTGTAACAGTATTTATGGCCAGACTAAGTAACTAGTCAGGCCATAAGTATTGTCACACAGTAAAAACTTTTCTTTTAGAATGCTGGCCACAAAAAAGTTTATTGAATTCGAATTTCGAATTGTTCATGAAAATAAAAAAGTATACTTTTAGAATTTTACTCATTTTTAAATATGGAGTGGACGCTTAAAGAAGACCGTGTTGCAGTTATTGCGTTACATCGTTGCGGTTACGCGCCAATTCAAATTTTAAACATACTGAAAAATTTGAATATAACCAAAAGATTCGTTTATCGTACCATCAAACGATACAATGAAGACTCTAGTGTAGATGACAGGTCAAGAAGTGGTCGCCCTCGGTCTGTTAGGACTCCAGCAGTGATAAAAGCTGTGAAGGCGCGAATTCAAAGAAATCCCAAACGTTAGCAGAAACTGTTGGCCCTTCAGATGGGGTTAAGCAGAATCACGGTGAAAAGGGTGTTAAATGAAGACTTAGGGCTTCGGGCATATCGAACAAAAACAGGACATCGTTTGAATGCTCGTCTAATGGACCTGAGACTGAAGAGATGCCGCGCTTTGTTGAAGCGGTACGCGGGAAAAAAATATCGGGAAATTATTTTTTCGGATGAAAAAATTTTTACTGTAGAAGAGAGCTACAAAAAACAGAATGATAAGGTGTACGCACACAGTAGTGAAGAAGCGAGCAACCGTATTCCGCGTGTCCAACGAGATCATTTTCCATCCTCGCTCATGGTATGGTTGGGAGTTTCTTATTGGGGCTTAACAGAGGTACATTTTTGTGAGAAAGGTGTAAAAACGAATGCAGTTGTGTATCAAAATACAGTCCTGACGAACCTTGTGGAACCTGTTTCTCATACCATGTTCAATAACAGGCACTGGGTATTCCAACAAGATTCGGCGCCAGCTCATAGAGCGAAGAGCACACAAGAATGGCTGGCGGCGCGTGAAATCGACTTCATCCGGCACGAAGACTGGCCCTCCTCCAGTCCAGATTTGAATCCGTTAGATTACAAGATATGGCAACACTTGGAGGAAAAGGCGTGCTCAAAGCCTCATCCCAATTTGGAGTCACTCAAGACATCCTTGATTAAGGCAGCCGCCGATATTGACATGGACCTCGTTCGTGCTGCGATAGACGACTGGCCGCGCAGATTGAAGGCCTGTATTCAAAATCACGGAGGTCATTTTGAATAATCTTTAGTGTCATAAGACTCTATGTTTTGTTAAGTTCATTTTGGTATATGAATGGTTACATAATGAATAAACTTGTTTCAATTATTTTACATTAAACATGTGACAGAATTTATGACCTGACTAGGTATATACAGTTTCTCATTATACAAACGCGTTGTCGGTATGAATACAACGTAATATTAAAAGTAATTATTATTACGTGATCCTAGTCCACAATATGTATGTTTTTAGCAGCACATATTTAGCGGAACTTCGAATATAAAATTCTTGCTACAAAATACACCAGGGACTTTCTACATATTTCATTGTCAGCAGCTTCGCTTGCTATAGTGTAAGTATTATTTATCTGATTTTATATTATCTTATATAATCTGACATTACTTAGGCGATAGTTGTCATAAGTAATTCAAAGTAAAAGCTTAATTACAACCCAACATTAGCTATTAATTAAAATTGCTTTTTCTGTTGAAATTTGGAAATAGTGAGAGATTAAGAAACAGTTTTCACTCCATTCTACTAGTGGAATAATGGTAGCCGCTTGAGTGGGTATGTAATACGAATTGAAAGTATTATCATATAGTACTTAATTGACTTATCGTAGAACTTAGTTGTTGTCTCAACGCTATCGAACTAAATTAGAACAAATTAATAAATCTAAGTAAGTTGAAAGTTGAGTACTTGTGGTCATTAAAACTATTAAGCTTTAATAAGTGTAGGTAATTAAACATCATACGTGAATTAGTTTTGGTGGATATTAAGATGAGACATTCAAATCTTTTCCGCAAAATTTTTCATTTTACAATAGAATGTAATGTATATGTATGTAGCCTTTCCCGATGCATAGATAAAGTTTTTGAAAAATTGATCTTGATTTGAATTTGAGATCACTGGAATACAAAATGCGCTTTGATCATTGCAAATATCAAGAATAGTCGGGTCCTGAACTCTGCAGATTTGGCAGGTAAGTACTCTGGTTATTGATGACAATTATTTTAAAGATTTAGTAAAATTCATGTACCTACTCGACAAATAAGTTTATTTAATTCCACGATGTACGAGAGGCGAAAACGTTTAAAAACAACTCTTTAACTTGAATAGAGAAGATGACTTCGGCTTATTCAATTCCTGGGACCTTCTTATCGTGAAGATGAAACTCGAAGTTAAACCAAATTCCAGACCTCAAGATCGTATTGTTTTTATTATATGGACTAATATCTAAATAATAGAAATGGAAGTAATTAACGAAAATGATTCTTATAGAAAATGTAAGAAAATAGGTTGTACATTAGGTCTATGAAATTTCGATACATAGCACTTGAGTCATCCGTAATCAAGAAAAGTGTAAATAAAGCATTTGAAATGTCGCAAATAAACTATACTGAGATCTTAGAACTTGTATCTCAAGATGGGTGGCGCATTTACGTTGTAGATGTCCATGGGCTCCAGTAACCACTTAACACCAGGTGGGCTGTGAGCTCGTCCACCCATCTAAGCAAAAAAATAATAATAACAGAATGAAATATATGTTCATCTGTTTAATAATATTATATAATATATTATGTTTATGAGAATAGCGTAATATAATTTAATTAAACGGTGTACATACAATTAGGCAGCGTATTTGAGGGCTCACTGAATTTTGCGCCCCTTTTTTGATTTTCGGATTTTTTTATTTTTAATTATTTGTTCGTCGTTTATTCGTTAATGTTCGAATGTAAAAACAGTTTGTTCGTCTTTTATTTATTTATAATTTATTAAACAAATGATAACCCTTAAGTGGGCCCCTCTTAATAGATATCTTTATTTTTATCGCTTAGATTAGTTAATTTGGATCAATTATCGTTTGTTCGACTACTATTGCTGATTGATCGATCATAAAAACAATTAAATTCCCAATTATTAATTATTTTATATCTAATAAGCAAACCATCACCTCACGCCTACATTGCGCATGCGCCGGTTTTGTCAGTCAGCTGGCAATGGCTGTATTTACTAGCGTTTTGTTAACAAGTGCGTTTATACTGTCTAATTATTTCTTATGTAGATCAAAAAAATATTGAAAACTTCAACAAACTTCAACAATACTTCAACAAAAAAATGTCAGTGAAGACGGCCAATTGAGTCGACTAGTATCAAAGCCGGCAATCTGACTTTTGGACAATTATTGGTAAATCAGAAAAACGAATTATTGACTTTGTATTCCATTGGCAGTCACAAAATTCTTCGGAACGACATCTTAGATAAATAACAGGTTAACTATTAACCTTTATTTAATGCAGGTTTTGAACCGTATTCTTTGAAGGAGACGATTATATTTGTATTGAATCTGTATTGACATATCAATAAATTTTTTTTGTCCAAATGCACAGATTGCCACCTTTGATAATAGACGACTCAATTAGTCGTTAAAGTACGATTAGCGCGGTTTTAATAAATTCAGTTATTTTTAATGATGTTGAATATTAGCAAGCACATAAAAATTTCAGTGATTTCTAATTATTTTAAGAATATTTTAGGAGTACAACTTTCGTTTTAAAATGATACTATTCAACAAACGACGAAAAAATAATAAAAAATAAAAAAAACCGAAATTCAAAAAAAAGGGGGCCAAATTCATTGAGCCGTATTTAAGCGTACGCTTTACATATCCGCTTGTATATTTTGTAGAACAGTGGATACTACGCCGGAATATCTAGCTTTCTCTCCCACTTCCATAAGTCGCAATGATCAATGAGCATCCTTTTCGTGTTACATGCATGCGTGACATGAACCACAGTTTCGATCGTAGACTATAAAGCCGAATTTACATTACGAAATTAGTGGCGTGAAATTAATTTCGTGACATTAGTTTTACCAACAGTTTCACCTGTAATTTAATGCTTTCGTAATGCATGCATTAATTTCATGCATGCAAATTAGTTTCGTGCCCTGCGCGATTTTTTGGTGAAATTAGTGTCATGCAACTAATTTCATAGTGTGGACGCGACGTGAAACTAACGTCGCGAAAGAGCCTGCACTGTGCGGACGTGTGTATTGTTAGTTCGGACGCGCTTCAAGCGTTGAAAATGGCAAACCAACAATGGAGTACAGAAAAAAATATAAATCTTATTAATGAATATCAATGACAAGGGTTCCGAAACACCTACAGTAAAAAATCAAAATTATCTTCACTCATTCGAAAATAGTTTTTATAACTCTCAGGATCTTCATCTGCTAATTCAGAGACTAACTTCATTGCACCTAAATGCCTTCTTGTTGACCATTCTCGAATCTACCAACTTTTTTTTTCTTGATAGTCTTTTTTTAAGTTTATAGGTTTATAGGTAAGCATTTCTTTAGCTACATTGAATATAGCAAATTATAGCTTTGATGCTGTTGGCGCCATCGTTACTCCGATACTGTGGATTTCGCGACACTAATTTTTTAACGAAATTACTTTCGCATATATCGAAACTACTTTCGTGAAACTGAGCTCAACATGCATGACACTAGTTTCGTAATGTAAATTCGCCTTAACATCAAATCAAATAGGTATGTAAGCTAGTGAACAAGTCACACTCACAGAGTACTTTGTATATCGTTTATCTTTATAACTCTGGTAACCATAGATTATACACTTAATTGCTGGTAACTCATTCAAGAAAACGTCATTCGGCCACATCAATTTTTCATCTCTAGAAGGTGTTTTTTGGGAAAATCCAATTTCCCTTCCGTATTTTCCATCCGTTCACACAGTTTGTTTGTTTAACAGTTTGTTCCGTGACTCATTATCCACGGGAAAGCATCAAAACGTTTTGATAAAGTAAATATTTTATGTTGTGTGCTAAGCAAAATTGATTTTATTTCATTTTAAATCAGTGGCTTTTTGATAACAATAGCTTATAATCACTTTGAGTGTGACGCAGTTCCACAAAATCTACAAATTGGATATGCCATAATGTGAAAGTGAATTAGAAAAGTTTTTGAGCAATGGATGAGAGTATTAAGAACTCCCCTTGTAAGGTAAAATTTTAGCGATGTTTTGTTACTTTACCTTTTTCAATCGTAGGCCTAAATTAATTCCTTCTACTTATGGCATACATAGTAGAGTGCATAAAATATTTTTAAAAATAATACACAAATAGATTTTTCATATCTGTAATGTTTGATTTAGAATACTGTAGTAATATAGTGTAGTTAACTTTTTCATGACAAGTAAATAAACCTTTTTACATCAACTCTTAAAAAAAAGCGATAGGAAAGCATTATCAGAAGCTATAGTTACATAAGATATTTTGTATTCTTTTGGAATTTTAATTTTCAAATATCTATTGATTATAGTTTGGAATATAGCAACATAAATCACACAAGTGCACTGCTTCTCTTTATTATGTTGCAATTTTCTTTTCTTACTTATCAACTTTGCACTTACCACAATAGTTAAATGATTTCACTTTGCACTATAATTATAAGGAGTGCAATGATGGAGAGGGCCTGCAGCTTCATGCAGAAGTGGAGCATCTGCGGCAACACCTTTCTGAACGAGATGCACACATTGTAGCACTCGAGGGAGAATTCATCAAGTGCACAGCAAGAGCTAATAATTTTGAAGAGCAACTCAATACTTGGAGGGAAAAATATGAAAGGTATTTGAGCACACACAAACAATTTTTGAATAATGTGAAGATTAAACATTTAAAAGGATTAATTATTGAGAACAATTTATAAAACATTTATAAAATGATTTTTTTAAATGCTTAAATACTTGGAATTAAATGAAAATATTGCTTCTGATATAGCTGGTAATTTCATACCTTTACCAAGTATAAGTAAGAATGTAAATAAATAAATTTTATTTTTTCAATATTTCAATGTTGCATAATGAATAAAATGTGGGACCTAAATGCTATTTAAACAGTTATACTATTAATATATTTCTACAGATTGTATGATTCGCACAAAAGGGTACAAAAATTGAATCAAGTCTTAGAGGATAAACTTCTGCAGATGGTAGACAAAATGAAAGGTGAAAAGAGTCAGCTGACAAAAGATATTGCTACTTTATCTGTGAGATTAGCTGAATCCAAGCATAATTATAGTATGCTTCACAAGGAGAATGTACGTATGTGTTTGTTACTATAAAAGTGGTCTATTTTCTTTGTGTGTATGGATGTAGAACTTGAGTCCTAAAGTATTTAATGTAGAAAAATACATTTTTAATCAAGTAAAGAAATAATTTGTATAAATTGCATGGGTATCAGGCTTTTATATTTGATTGTATGATTTTTGTTTCAAAGAAACTGTTTTGTAAAACAATATCAAGTTTCTTGTAAAATTAATAGTTTTTACACAGTCAGAATATCTTGTTAGCTCTCCCAGATGATTTGCAGATTACGATATTGCTTTACGATTTATGTGACAAAGTTCCTATGTTATAATTAATTAAATAAATATTGAAGATTTATATTGTTACTGTCGAGGAAGACTAAACTTCTCTTCCTCTCCTTCTTAACCTACAAAAAACTTAAACTATAAAAATATGATAAATAGTAATTTGTTGCTAATTTTGTCATTTATTCACAAAAGTTTAGTAACTTTTTTTTTTATTGCTTAGATGGGTGGACGGGCTCACAGCCCACCTGGTGTTAAGTGGTTACTGGAGCCCATGGACATCTACAAAGTAAATGCACCACCCACCTTGAAATATAAGTTCTAAGGTCTCAAGTATAGTTACAACGGCTGCCCCACCCTTCAAACCGAAACCCATTACTACTTCACGGCAGAAATAGGCAGGGTGGTGGTACCTACCCGCGCGGACTCACAAGAGGTCCTACCACCAGTAAAGAGGTCCTACCCACCAGTAAAGAGGTCCTACTACCAGTAAACATCATCATGACATCATCATTTGACAATGAATCTCACAATTTTTTTTATTGCTCTTGTAGGCACACGTCTCACCTGATGGTTGGTGGTTACCGTCGCTCATGGACATCAGCAATCCCAGGGGCAGAGCCAAGCCGCTGCCTACCATACCAGGGCTTAAGATTTGTATGTAAATCTTCAGAGTGTAATATGTTCTAATTATATAATATAAAGCTTAGTAATTTTAAGAGAAAATTATAAATGAGCTTTTAGAACAACTTTTATTTTATCTCATGTACAAATTTTAATTTTTACAGGAAAGGTATAAAAATGATATGAATCTAGCCATCCAGCTGTTGCAGTGTAAACCTGATAATTTTGTTTCACATAAATTGGATAATGTGAGTTATATATCTATTTTTTAATTGGGTTATATTTCTGATGTATTTTGATTCAATTGGTTGGAGGCAGCATTGAACAACGTTCATGGAAGTACTTGCATATGTGCAGTCGCGAACCTCAGTAATGAGAGAACGACAAAGAAGAAGAATAATAAAATTAACATAGTCTTAAGTTTCTAAAACTTACAATATCAATTATTTTTATGGCATTAAATGTGTTGACAATCACATTTATTCATAGATATTTTTGAATTTTTTTTTAATTTTTTTTATTGGCCTTGTAGGTAGACGAGCATACGGCCCCCCTGATGGTGAGTGGTTACCGTCGCCCATGGACGTCAGCAATGCCAGGGGCAGAGCCAAACCGCTGCCTACCGCATAAAAATGTAAATTATTTTCATTTGCAGTTACCCGTTGACACTCAAGCCCGAGTCTCACAATATGTAATGTCCAAAACATCAAAGCCTTCAAGCTCAACGCAGTCAAGAACTGGTAATGAAGTCGAAACGTTTGACGCTAGTGAGTATGAATTCAATATATCGGCATCATTGATGACTAAAATTTTGGAAGACAGCATTCAAGATACTGTCACCAAACATTGTGACACCTGCACTTGTAACAAAACTAAGAATAAACCATTTTGTTACAATGATAGTCATTACACTGTTTCCACTCAGACTGTATTGAGCGGTGAAATGACTAAATCCTGTTTGAATTGCAATGGAGATGTGAAATCTTTACATTCGAACTTGAGTATTAAAAGTACTTCGTCTATTCCATACAAAGTTGTTACTGAAGAATCGACAAAACATAACCTAAATGTTCCTTTATATGTACTACCTCAGAATCCAGACATGTATACACATAATGATGCAGTCATTATTGAAGAAACCAGAGGTAACAGTGTTGATAGTGACAAATTTAAAATAGATGGTAAAAGTGTGACTAGTATGACTGAAGTAATTGCTCAAAAAGAAGTGTCAATCTGTGTTGATGATGTGAAAGTTATAAAAAATAACAACGAAATGCACATAGAGCCTGCAGTGCACCACAAACTTTGTGATCGCACAAAATCGATATCCAGTAAGAAAAGCAGCATTCATAGCGCAGGCCATGAAGATTTGCTTGTTATCAAAGATAACATTCCACTTAATATAGAGATCCCTTCGAAAACTGAGAATAAATCCTTAGATAATGCCAATATCCGAAAGAACTCTCACAGTTCAATGGGTGCTATCAGTAGAACTTCTTCGATTGCTAAATCCACAGTAAGTGCGCAAAAATTGAACACTCAAGTAGGACCAGGTCCCAGGTTCTGCCATTTGCGGATGCAGGCAGGATCGAAAAATATTCTTCTGGATAATGTAGAACCAGATGTTCCCCCCATACTTTATACGCGTCAAAGCAAATGCAATGAAAACTCTTTGTTTAAAGACCTTCATGATGATGCAGATAACTTTATAGATTTAAACAAAAACAATGGCAAGGAAAATCAAAAAATTGACAACTTAGTTGTGGAGAGCACTCTCATTGATGTTCATGTTGATAACAATAACAAAGAAAATGTTATCACGAAAAATACAACAATTAATCCTATTTTGTTAAACGTGTCATCCTCGCCACTACAGCCAATGAAAACTCATAATTTTTCGAGCACCTCGGAAAACAATAACAATCAATCCCATAGTAGTCAGCAAAATATTGCGGAAATAAATAACTTGCTCAATGACTTCAATGTTGATGTGAACAATACGCAAAACGATATTCATGAAACTGACGATAAAGACAAAAATTCAGAAGAAATTACTCCGAGTGACACTCATGATGTGAAAATATTCAATTTTGATCGATACGAACAGAAAAAGTTATCGAATCAGTTCAATAAATCGCTTCGAAAAATCGACATGTCTCAGCTTCATTCACTAGAGAATACGAAGATATCTAAAGATTTGCCACCTCAAGGTGATGCTTCTGAGGTGGAAAAGAAACCAGAAACCAAGAAGGCAGCCCTTCCACCGATAGTCAATGTGTATCCGAACTTAACACAAACACATTTGAAAGCGAATGAAACAAGGAAGGCTTTTACAAACGAACACAGTACAAGTTCGCTGTCCAGTGACGACAGCGCGGCCCTGCTTCAGAAGCAGCAGTTATTGAGAGTGGCGGAATGGGTGGAGAAAAATCTAGAACAACATAACAATTTCAATGATCCCTTGGAAGAGGACGGTGCTACTAGCAACCGCGCAGGAAAGCGGGAAACCAATCTAAGTAGACTGACGGAAACTCTTAATGAACTTGCGTTGAACATGCCACATCCAGTCAGCAAATATTCCAAAGCATTCCTCAAAGAATCTCAAAAAGCAATGGTACATAACAAATTATCGACCAATGAGAAAATAAAAAAGACGGCATCGCCAAACACTGTCATCGTAAGCAACATCGTTAAAGAGACAATCTTCCCAGTTGAGATTGGGGGTCCCACCACCGAAATTTGTAAAGACAATTCGAAAAACAAAACCAACGTTGACGAATACGCCAAAGAACTTAAACGCAGTTTCAAAAAGGAAGTCAATAAAGATATTTCACCTGAAGATTTGGCGAGAATGGAGTATAACGTGAAGAAATTTTTATTGAGCGGCCCTCACTGGGTGAATCCGGCTTCAGACGCTAGGAGCCGGCGCACAAGTAGCAAAACTGAGACTGATGTATAATTCTGCTGTAGTTAGATGCGATAATATGGCGGCTCCACGCTTATCTGATTAGAAGGGCAACTGGTAGTATGATTCTCAGTCGGAGTGGATCTTTGAGACATCTTTTTAATTGGGATTCCCCTTAATGTCTTGTACGTCGTATTTCGGTATATTTAACAGGAAATACAATAGCTTGGGGCAGTTTTGATACATTTAGGCTACTTTTAATTGGCTTCTCCATCGCGAAAGTGGGAGTGGCCATTACAACGCATTCCATTTATCAGTTGCTGTGACACACACGTGCCCCACGACCGACCACCTCGGATCCCGATTTCATAATAAAATCGAGAGCAAATTATTTCCGATACTAGTTCCTAAACGTGAATGTTTGCAAACGATATTTTAAAATGGATTTATTGATACTAGTCTTTGCTGTGGTTTAATTTATAAGTATTTATACAACCGTGTGTGCTATTGTTAGATTTAAGTACGATTTCAGTTCAGGTTTAGATTGATAGATATAATATAATATGTATTTGACGTATAGTAAATATTGTAACGCAGAAATTGTAAAGCACAAAATTTTGTAGCTTACTAATTTTAATGTACTATTGATTAATTAGCATTGTTTGCGTGTTTAATTAGTGTTTAAAAGCTCGTTTAGAGTAGTCAGTATTCTAGGATCGATGCTTTATGAGACGGTTACGGTAATCTTGGATTTGTTCAGATCTGAATTTTGAAATTTAGATAAACACTGCTGGGATTGATATAATGGAATATTTTTGATGTATTTGTAGCGTTTATAGCTAGCTGAATAAGATATTATTCCAATTTGTTTATTAAGAGCTTGTTTTACAATTACGATGTTGTTTTAAGTGCTCAAAAACGGGCTCACCTGGTTTTAAGTAATCACTAGTTTTTATATTAGACATCAATCAAATCGTGTGCCCATTTTCATACATGAAATCAAAGTTTCAATTTTAGTGTATAACCGCTGGATCCTTTAAAAACGCATGACTGCTTAGCGTCTTAAATGATGAGAATTGTGTTTCGGACTCTATACGTCGCAGAATAAAAGTCTGACGTAAAAATGTTTTTTTTTTATTATTAAAGTTTTTGATGTATGAAAATATCAATCACCCTTACAGTTATATGAATCGTAAAACTTTCATTATTATACTTTCATTACATACTTTTATTTTCTTAATTTAACCACATTAAGAATTGATGGCATTCTCTTCGATTGTTTAAAACATAGACGCATTTATTTTATGGCAACAATTTTATACTCTGTAATTTTAGAATAAGTCTTTTATGATTTTGTAGTTGTGTTGTGATTATTGTGAATATATTAACTAAGCTTCACTGTGTATAAGTGGAGTTTTGTTTTGATGAAATTATACTCAAAAAACGATACATGAGTCGTCTATTATCAAAGGTGGCAATCTGTGCATTTGGACAAAAATTTTTTATTGATATTTCAATACAGATTGATTTGAATATAATCGTCTCCTTCAAAGAATACGGTTCAAAACCTGCATTAAATAAAGGTTAATACTTAACCTGTTATTTATCTAAGATGTCGTTCAGAAGAGTTTTGTGACTGCCAATGGAATACAAAGTCAATAATTCGTTTTTCTGATTTACCAATAATTATCCACAAGTCACATTGCCGGCTTTGATACTAGTCGACTCACATATTGAATTTTTTTTTTAGATTAGCTTCTTTTTGTTTTACTTTAAATTGATTGTATGTTTATTGTAATGGAATTATAAATGTTTTGAACAATGGTTTTGTTAAATTATGTGATGATATCGGAATATCGAAAATTTTATTTGCCAGTACATGCGTAGTAAAGTTTTGTTTGTAAGTTAAATGTGTGTTACTTCAATGTCGTCTGCATCTGCTCAAAATCGGCAGTTTCTTTAGCTGTGCTATTAATTTAATGTCGTAGCGGACGATAATTATTTTGTAATATAGACTGAAATGCATTTTTATTTTATTTTTTCTCATTAATTGTATGAAAAATTATAACAAAAAATATATTTGTAAAATGTGAAAGTTCGTTGTAATATATTATAAGAGTTTTTTTCCAAAAAATAAATCCAAATGTGCTTTGTGAACCATTTAAGAATGTAGGTTATATTTGAAGCATTCAACAGTGACTTGTGTGCTTTCTTATTTATCGGAAATATGTTAAATATCTATACAAAAACATGTAAAATTAAATATCGAAATTCACAAAATCAATTATTCGTAAGCGCTTTTTGGTAAACAAATAAAACCGGCCACTTATGTAGCTTGAGCAATATTTTAATGTAATTGTAATTTATTAAATATTTGTGACGATAAAATGTTTTTTTACTCTCCCTTTTCTTAATACAATCAACATATTATTATAATGTATTATGTTTTATTATATAAAATGATTCAGCATACATTTTTGTATATTTTTTTTACAGTATGAAGTAGTACATTTTGAACCAAATTCAAATTAAAAAAAGAAACTGAATATTCTTAATCAAGAATTCCAATTAGATTTTTACTAGCTAGAAAACAAGTTGCTAATATATTGTGCTGGTGTTAAATTAATTCTATTTCATAATATATTTTCAACCGTAAAACCTGTTTTAATATTCTTTGTCTTCGGCTATGCTTGATTGTCTAGATTACTTTAGAGTGGACTACTAGTACATAGGTATTGGTGGCAGGACCTCTTGGGAGTCCGCACGGGTAGGTACCACCACCCCGCCTATTTCCGCCGTGAAGCAGTAATGCGTTTCGGTTCGAAGGGTGGGGTAGCCGTTGTAACTATATTGAGACCTTAGAACTTCTATCTTAAGGTGGATGGCGCATTTACGTTGTAGATGTCTATGGGCTCCAGTTACCACTTAACACCAGGTGGGCTCTGAGCTCGTACACCTATCTAAGCAATAAAAAAAAAGGTACTAGGTTAAATATGTATATGAAATAGGACCTTTTGGCGGACGTGGTTGTCGCTTGAATTTTTTAATTTTGTCAATTTAGTGCTTTTTTTAAGTTAAATGAGTAATAATGTTGGCTTAGTAATTGTTTAGAATTATTTGAGTATATATATGCAGGAAAATGAAATGAAGTCGATCCAGCTCCTTGGATTTTTCCAAGTTCACTGAAGTCTCTGTAAACTTCAATTATTTTACTTGGACATTTTTCATTCAATCTGATCTTGTTTCATTCCATTTCATCCCAATTGCTTACAGTTTCAAAAAAATAAATTTAATTTAATTTCCATTTGAATTTTCGTCTAATAAAGTACATAAATATATTTAATAATCATTAAATTCTCTAAGCTTGATGTTTGTTACAATGACATGGCAAGGTATTCGTTGCCTCCACAGATCATAGAATTCTATGATCTGTGGTTGCCTCACTGAGATAGCGATTGTTAGGTAAAATAATAAATATTATAAAAGTTGTGAGGGATGTCAAATGTATGTTCAAAAAGACTCAGCCTTTATAGGTTTTATTTTGGTATAAATAGTGTTGAAATGGACTTACACCATTGAAATAACGTTTAATCAAATCTATGCTCTCTTGTTGGTTACTGTGCACATCTAAGAACCGATAGCGTGACAGGTTGATCCTCTGTACTCGTTCATTTCCACTGCCGCCAACGAAAGGACAGGATGTGTCACTTTTGCTATTTTTTTCGTAAGGAAACGTGTTCGAGGTTTTGGTAAGTTTTTCTATGAATTTGTTGTAATTGCTGGTAGATTTTTATGTTATGTTGTTGTATAATGTTTTTTCTACGATAACATTAAGCATTAGAGGTATTTTATGTTTATTTCGTTTCAATTTAGGGGGCCGACTTCTGGGTTACGATTTGTTAAGGTTGATCCAGAAGTCAGCAGCAAGGGGCTGACTACTGGTTTTTTACGATTTTCTTAGAATTCGTCGAAATTAACACAGAGAATAGTCCTTGTTATTTGCTTTGGATTGAATATAACTCTTAGATGACCAAAATATTATTTTACCAGTAGTCAGCCGTGTATAAAAGTAAAATATATGCTGAGGGCTGACTAATGGACTATTAACTCCTATAGTCGGCCGTTAGTTCTATTGTGTAATATTGAACTTTAATGCATTTTAATAAGGATCAAGTTAAAATCTTATATTCTAGAGTTTCATAATGTCGAAACAACCAATCCACCAGTACAAAGAAGAGCCGTTGTCATAGGCTATGGCCGCGATCGGAAACGGGATGAAGATTAGAGAAGCTAGTCGAGTTTTTAGCGTACCACGAGGGACTCTACAAGATCGCCTGCATTTAAGAGTCCCAGAAGCACCTCGTAAAATGGGAGCAGACTTAGTACTTACCAAAGACGAAGAAACTGCCTTGAAAGACTGGTGCATTGCTTTGGCAGAATGTGGCTTCCCTTTAAATGTGATGATCCTTTATACCGTCCATAATATTATTTCCCAAGAAAACAGACCTAACCCATTTGTAAATAATAGGCCAGGGAAGAAATGGAACTCATTTCTTAAACGAAATCCGGAGTTAAGAGAATCAAAATCGCTATCGATGTTTTAAACAGAGCAAAGAATGTGGTCGGTACTGAAAGCCTAAAGAAAGCCTAAATACTACAGTAAATTCAATTAGCCAGGCCGTCCAAATCGATACCTCAAAATCTATTGATTCTAAAAATAGCGTCAGAATCAGTTGAAATTCTTCATGTTAGTTTGCCAATTATTGGGGATTGCACATTGGACAATAATTTCGTTAATTTAACCGAAAGTGAAGTACCCTTAAATGACTTCGAATTCATAACAGACTTTGAAGTCTTGCAACAAAATCTTAAAGTCCAGAAAACAGGAGCATCTGAATTTAATACGCAAGAAGATATAAACTGCGTCGAAGCATGTTCATGAACAGAAAAAGAATGAAATATTGATTAAAAAGCAGAAAATAATGGAAGCTAAAAAAATACTGAAGAAGAAAGACAAAAGAAGAAGAATTACAAAAAAGGAAAGCTCAAAAGTTTTTGATGTCCAAAAAAGTATAAGTAAGAAGAAAAGTACGACATGTACAGTAAACAGAATAAGATGCGATTCGTGTGAAGAGGAATTGACTAATGACACAGATATAAACGACTTAAAAAATATTGGTTGTGACAATTGTCCTGCGTGGTATAATTTAAAATGAACTATATTTGCAGGTGAAGACTATGAAAATGTCTATAATAAAGATTTTGTATGTCCAATGTGCAATAATAAGTAAAAGGCTGACTATAGGGTAAGACATGGCTGACTTGTGGAGAAATGAGGCTGACTACCGGTAAAAAGTGCCATATTTTGTTTAATATTGATTTTTATATAATTCTAACAAAAAAAAAAAAAAATTGTATCTCTTTAGTAAAAATAATAAAGAAACTTTCTGTAAAAAAAATTTTTTTCATTTAAAGTCTTTTATTATTAAAAATACAGGTGAATCAAGTTAAGAGTCCCACTAAAAGGCTGACTACTGGGTGTTTTACCCTATATCACACTAATACTTATCGTTTCGATTTTGAAAAAAGAAGTGTGCCTTTCCTAGTTAGAAATTGATTATAACCTTTCAACTTCATGAGACCGAACGATTAACAACATTAATTTAGTTTTGTTCGACAAGCATCGCCTGTAAGAGCGTGCTCACCCCGCGTGAAATAGCTTATCGCAGCTAACAAGGAGGAAGGGCTTATCATGGATCGGAACGACAGTGCTGACCTTCGCATTTCCAAAATCAACTACCAAGTCCATTGTGCGCGTGGCCTTGTACAGACCATTGTTCACGGTGTCTTCAAAACATGAAATTTCACCTTGAATGATTAACATTCTTAATTGTGTTATTTTTATCTTAGACGCGTACAATTTTTTTTTATGTAAGAGCGACCCTGTTGCTGGATTAACGTATTTTTATGAGACCGAACATAAATATAGGTAGTGTCTTCGGGGAAGTTTTAATTTAGTTTCATAGCATTGGTGATAAAAATATTCGCTAGTATGTAAATTTTAGTGCTTTGACGCGTTAACGACCGAATCAAACGTAACTTTCACATTGAACTTCAGCTATTTTTAATCTACGAGCAGTCGTTACAGAACAGAACATTAGTTTATTATAAAGAGTATAGAAAAGAAGTTGGCTTTAAATGTTGCATCTGCCAGCGAAAACTAAAAATGTTACGGTGTGCGTGAAGTGAACCGTGGTAGTCGATGGATAATTCGTATAAAACAGCAGATGCATCAGACATCAACAAGAAAGGGCGAACCTTGTTGATGTCTAAAATAGCTTTATAAAATTCATTGACGTAAGAAAGTGTATTATTTAAAAATTAATAATATTTATTAAATAATTCATTATTTATAGAATTTACTTTGGAATGAGCTATAAATATTTGGAACAATTTTAATTTAACATTTATTACAATTAATTATTAGGATAATCGATTATGTTTTGACTTCGATTTCCTACTAGAATTGGAAGGAAAACGAATCTGAAAACGAATATGAATCTTTGAAAATTGTAATGAGATGTTAATACATGGATATAGTTATTTAGTCTTGTTCTTAGTCCGAGATTGAAGAGTTTCGTCCTATCAGAGGTGCAAATGTTCATCGTCGAATGATTGTTACGTCATTCATTAGGGCAATCTGGCCGAGGACTCGAGGCCATTCTGGTATAATCTTGTGAGGGTCCGCTTACAGCCGACTTGACCTGGTGGGTTCACCGGACGGGTGACCTTTGACGAGATCTGGGTAATTCCAATCGAATGCTAGAATCATCTAGCAACTATCAAATTACGTCGGGCTGTTTACCTTCTTGGGTTTGCTTCAGGTTCGAAAGAAACAGAATAAGAATTAGCGTAGATTCAAGTTACAGAATATGGTAAGAGTAAAGATCTGCTATGACTTTCATAGAAAGGTTTTGCTCAGCATGAGATCTTAAAACTTTGATTAAAAATCTTTGATTAATTATTGTTATTTAGATTATTATCATTTTAGATACTCTGAACTCTTCTGTTAAGACAACAGGATTAATAAAGTAATTATTATTTCATTAGCTTAAATACTTTTTGTTTTTTTCCTACCTAATCTGATAGTCTTGAGAGGCTATTTCAGCGTAACCTTAACTAGTAGTTGAGCTCACGGGGCTCAAACCGGAGTGATGCTAACACTGACCCCAGCAAGAGCAGTGCTTCGCAGAATCTACCACCGGATCGGAAACGCGACCCACTGAGAAAATCCGGCGAGAAACTCAGTGGGCTGTGTCTATGGGTTAATTAGCTCGTAGAGCCCTTCGTCGCAATCGACGGGTTCGACGAGGACGGTGACCGGTGCTTGTGGTACCGAAAAGCACCGTTAATGGATCGCGAGGATCCGTAATGACGTTCTTAAATACTGATAAAAGTATTTGTGCTAGAAAATTCTAAATTAGTAAAGTAGAAAATGTACTTTTTGCATTGATTAAAACACCGATACGGAAAAACCAACATTTTTAGTAATATAATTAGTTTTCATGCAAATCTAACTGTACCGGTGTGTTTAGGTCAAACGAAATATTACAACGGTAGCAGACCGTTAATCAGCCGCTGCTGCATTGAGTTATTTAATGTTGCATGAAGAGATTGATTCTAAGAGCACGTAACGACGATGATGTAATGGGTGCTCGTAACGAACGTTGAATGTACCGAGGAGAATATTCATGAATTTTGCACGAATACAAAAAATAAAACATTCCGATTGTTATGTGTCGTGACAAATTCACCTTTCTTTTAACGTTTATAGGTGTATTACATATACATTTCTGGGTCGGTTCCCTATTAGACGCGGGGGTATCGTTCTGTGTGCTTAGTCCGAGTTTTTTAACTTTCTCGATCGCGTAAAAGTTATCTTAAATTTGTATGCAGTTGGAGCAGCGCCCCTAGCGGCAAACGTAGACAAACGTTTCAACTCCATACAAATATGAGTTAACTTTTACGCTATCGAGAGCGTTAAAAACTCTCACTACTTACACTGTACACTAAAATATTTTGACTACATTACTTGCGTGTCTTACTTAGCACTAATGGTTAAAGCACTTGTTTTATCCTATTCTTTTTTTATTTTTTTTATTGCTTAGATCGGTGGACGAGCTCACAGCCCATCTGGTGTTAAGTGGTTACTGGAGCCCATAGACATCTACAACGTAAATGCGCCACCCACCTTGAGATATAAGTTCTAAGGTCTCAAGTATAGTTATAACGGCTGCCCTACCCTTCAAACCGAAACGCATTACTACTTCACGGCAGAAATAGGCAGGGTGGTGGTATCCGCGCGGACTCACAAGAGGTCCTACCACCAGTAAAAAGATTCAGAAATAATATGTCTATACAGTAGTAATTAGTGAATATATTATCTGCAAAATATTTTTAATACAAACTGCCTAATATGTGTAATCTATGCATCGTACTTTATGCACTTATCGTAGCCGCCGCTGACTACTCCCCGAATCCTGATCATGCACGAGCCAGTCACCGTCGACGCCCTAGACACGTCCTTGCGGATCCATCAGATCCAATAACCTTTGCATTAGACGCCTTCAGCTCTAACACTAGGAGCAGGCTTTGGGACCTCGGTTACCGTACCCGTCGAACTCGACAAAGAGTTCGCCGTGCAACCTAACCCATGAATCAGCTCGCTGAGTTTCTCGCCGGATCTTCTCAGCGGGTCGCGATTCCGATCCGGTAGTAGATTCATTCGCGAAGCAGCTGCTCTTGAGCTGTTAGGTCTCCTTCGGAGGCGCTCGGGTAGCTGCTAGCAAATCCCACCCCTCCTGGCTGAGCCTTTGCTCGCCCACCTGTCCTGGTGAAACTGGAAAGGCCTCCGGGCCACCAGTAATCCTTCAATCATAAAAAAAATAAAAAATAAATAAAATAAAAAAACTTTATGCACATTTACACAATATTAAATTAATGTGCTTGTGTGATATATTTTGTTGCATTCAGAAAAACTAAATGACTTCGTTTAAAATAAAATATACCGTTGCGCCAGAACAAAGCGTTTTAACTTTTTTGTTATGAAATAAATATAAGTGAAGTTAACAAATATGAACCTACGTTATAGCACCGACAAGGTTTATTTCTTTGTCTAGTCTCAAATCTAATATTTTAGAATTTACTCCGAAGTTGGTTAGAATGTCACAAGTTAACCGTTTATCGGCACTTAAAATACTATTAAATCCATCATAATGCGATAACAATAAAGCCGAAAGTAATTACTGGTATTGAAACGCGCCGTTTGGGACAACAAGTAGGCATTTTCTTTGTCCTAAATACTTTGTCATTTGGCTATGAATGTGTCTTAATCTAGAGCGGGTCAGATAATTCGTAAACCGCAAATAGATATGATAGAAATAACAGTAAGAAGGAATACAATACAATAATGCTATATTATCTGGGTTTGAAGTCACGAACTATTTACGGGAATAAATATTACCTACCGAATCTAAGATTCTTCGTGGATGTGATAAATATTTTATTGTTTCATTTTTGGCTAGCAGCTAGTACTGGCTTATCATTTCATGTTCATTTTTATCCCATATAATTTAATTTTATTCAGCAAAATATTTGAATGTCGACGATTTACGATTAAATCGTCCGTGACGACGAGAACTGTAAAGTACTCGACACTTTGAAAATTACATATAATGACAATAAAAACGCGTGATTAAAACATAAAAGTAGTTTTAATTACATAATATGCTTTTATTCTATTTGGCGGGAATTGTCATTGTGAAAATGTCATTTTTATTATTCCTCAGTGAACTTATATTTTATTACATGTATTATTAGATAATAATATAATTTATCAGTAAATTATATCTGCTAAATTATTGTGAAAAGTGGTTAATTAGAGTTTCGATATAACCTAGCCAGTTTTAATTATAAATTGTACAAGTGTGAAGTTACGGACGTTAAATTTGGAAGTGAGTATTTACAGCTGCATACCACGATTCAAGAACTAGAAATTACTTCATAAATAACGCGGTATCACATACAAATAAATTAAAATATCGATCGGAGTCCTTATCTTTCAGACGATTCAATAATTTGAACATCCAGATATATTAATATTGTAAAGCAACTTCAAATCTGATTATAATGTTTAAAGATTATTTATTCGTAGGTATTCTTATAACGATTTTTTTTTACAAGTGGTTGATAAAACTGATTCGAACACTTCGCTTGGTGAGGGAACTTCGCATCTCTATACCGAATATAAGAAATATCAAACTATGCATGCTCAGCTGACAAAAGATCTTGCCGGAAAAATTAGCGAATCTGCCAAAGATTCTGAAAAGACTGAAGGTCTCTGTGATTGGAGAAGACAGTGCGGATGTTTGAGGACAAGTGAAAAGTTGAAGTTAATATTAAATTCGTTTCCTGCACCGCCTCCCCCTACGCCTGTTGTAACCCAAAATACGGGGGTAAATGCTATTATTTTTGTTCCTACTTATTAATTGATCCTTTATTTGTAATTTCCATACATTCCTGTTTTAATTTAGTACCCCAACACCTGAAGTTTGACTATTATCACAATTACAATCGATCGTAATTTTTGTAAACCACGCTTTATTGTCATAGTTTTGGTAGGTAAATGAAGGAGTCGTCCCCATATTAATAACAACAGGTTTAATTGTGTAGGAAAAAGACGAGACGAAATCAGCTGATACCTTCAGATTTTCTTTTATTACTAATTCCTAAATATAGATGTTTTGAATTAAAATGCGTTTTAGCTGTTTTGGCTCTAACTGGTACTATTCTATCGAAAAAAAAAACCCAGTTGTAACTTACTTATTATTATCTTATTTTAACTTGCATTTGAGGCAGTCGGCGGATGAACCGCCTTCAACACGGTTGCGCATCTTTCTTATCAAGCCTTTGTATTATGAGTTGGTACTGAAGCGTTTTAGAAATAACAATCAGTCCAGAAATAATTCAGTTAAAGGTTCAACTCTAATACTCATGAATTTAAAGTTTCCAACCATACGCATTAAGTACGCAATCATAAATTCATAAAATGCGTAGCAAACAGTGAAATTCTGAGCTTTTTTTACTATTTAACACAAAAAGTCGTAGTAAACATTAACTTCGTCTACCCGAAATTTTATTAGTCTTGTCCGATCGTAGCTGATTTAGCCCCTTAGGCTAGCACAGATTAAGTAGGGATAAAAAAATAATCTGAGTGCACTTTTACATTCCTCATCTGCACTCCATAATGATTTATTTTCGGTTAATTAATATTATAGGTGTACGCTTTAGTTGCTAAGATAAGACTTTATATAGTATTTTTCTCATAGTTAATTCTCAATAGTTAGCGTACCTACTATTACCTAGATTGATTCGATAATATCATTTATTTGTTTTGTTACCTTCAAGAAATTTGAACTAATCCGTAGGTACATGTTAAATTGAATTTTTGTAGATTTCTTTGAGATTGCAAAAAAAAAACAATAAAACAAAATAAAGTAAATTTTCAGTTCGAAAACACATGTATTTCCGCTTATTGTACGCAAACACATCCGCCCTTGCAACGTGCGAGCCCTTTGCCAATAAAACCTGATATGGACATGGATACACCAGAGAAGAAAGTAAGTTATTTCATCTAATAGATGGATAATTTAAAAGTATTTTCGTGTATTATTTAGCATATTATTAGAGAACTGTTAGGGCTGTACTTAGGGGAGTAAGGAGAGTAAGGGGAGAACGGAGCATAACATCTTTTCCGGCCCAACTGTCATCCTCACCTGCTCGCGCTAGTGGTTCTTTCAGAATAGCTAGCGGCGGCGGCCCAAAGGTCGCCGCGGTGCTCCCTGCCAGACAACGGACGAGGCAATGGCGACCGAGCAATGGCGGTATAACCATACGTACCTAACCGGGAAACCGATTAGATGAGGCTTCAGCAACCTAGGAGCCCAAATAGCCCCTAAAAAGCCTGGTGCAGAAGGCAAGGGGAAACCACTGCACTATTTTCCCAAGAAAACCACATGAATAGATTACTTAATGAGAGTGTTATGTCATGCAATCCGACTGACCCCCGGCGCCATAGTGATCCCGGGTCACATGGTGGGAAGTATGCTACCGGCCACTGTACTGTAGACCACCAGGTAGGCAGTGGAAACTATGCAACTGGTGATGGTACTGGTAAAAGTAAAACCCAACTGAGAAAATATTTGCGTATGGGAACTTGGAATGTGAGAGGAATGTTGAAACCGGGTAAGCAAGAAGTCATCGAGAGGGAGATGTTAAGGTGCAAAATCGACATATTGGGGCTAAGTGAAGTTCATAGAAGAGGCAGCGGTCATATAAAAACTGCTAACGGGAACATCTTGTACTTTTCGGGATCGGAAAATCATAGTGGTAATGGAGTTGCTATACTTTTACCACAGAAACTTGAAAGCAGCGTGTTAGGATACAAAACACCAAGTGATCGTATTATTGCTGTTAAACTTGATGCGCGCCCCGTACCTATCAACATTGTCCAGGTGTATGCACCAACCTCCCAATCTGAAGAAATTATATCTGACCAATTCTATTTTGAATTGGACGACTTGTTGCGTACTATTCCATCTAAGGAGGTGACTGTTGCTTACGGCGATTGGAACGCGAAGGTTGGTACCACTAGAGGTGATGTATTACTCGGAGCAACAGTCGGAAACTTTGGACTTGGTGTGAGGAATGACAGAGGTGAAAAATTTCTTCAATTCTGCGTGGAAAATCAGCTGGTCATCATGAACACCTGGTTTGAACACCACCCGAGAAGGTTATATACTTGGATATCGCCATGTGGACATCGGAACCAGATTGATTATATTACCATCAAGTCTAGGTGGCGATCTTCCGTATTGAATACTAAAACACTTCCTGGTGCCGACTGCGGAAGTGACCACCAGTTGGTGGTGGCAGACTTCAGACTTCGTTTAAAAGTCATCAAGCCTAAATTTCCAATCAATATAGAACTGAATAAGCCAGCGCTGGACCATTTTCATAAAACTGTAGACATGAATATACGATCAATGCTTTGGGATCCATGTGGTTCAAGTGAAGCGAACTGGAACAATCTGAAAAAGGTTGTACTGGATACGGCTAAACAAAGCAGAGATCTACACAAAGCAGTTCCTAAACATGAAGAATGGATTAGCAAGGAGTCATGGATGTTGATAGAGGAAAGGAAAAGACTAAAAGAACAAGGCATTGTAAACAATAGTCAAAGGGAGCGCTACAATCAATTGCATGCAGAGATTCAAAGGTCTACTCGGAGAGACAGAGATGAGCACATCAATAATATGTGTGAAGAAATTGAGGGACATGCTGATAAAGTGCAGACTAAGGACCTTTTCCTGAAAGTGAAGCAGCTAACAGGTGTCTTCAAGCCGAAGAAATGGATTATCGAAGATAGTAGAGGTAACACCTTGACAGAAATGGAACACGTTTTGGAGAGGTGGAGAAACTACTGTTATGACCTATATCGCGATGAAGATAATTTATGCACCGCCAAAATATGGGATGACCACCTGGAAGAGCCTCCTATACTACTTTCTGAGGTTGAATATGCAATACAAAAACTTAAGCACAAGGTGGTTGGTCCGGATGGCGTGTCGGCAGCGATGCTTCAAAGTCTCGGTTCAGAAGGGATAAACATTATCCATCAGATATGTACCAAGATCTGGAAAACAGGCCAATGGCCCAGTGATTGGACAAAATCTGCAATAGTACCACTTCATAAGAAGGGCTCCACAGCGAAGTGTGAGAACTACCGAACTCTGTCGCTCATGTCCCACGCGAGTAAAATACTCCTTCGCATAATAAACAGCAGACTATCAGCTTTCATAGACCACCAGATACCGAGAGAACAGACTGGTTTTGTAGCTGGAAAAGGAACTCGCGAGCAAATTTTGAACGTCCGAGTGCTCATTGAGAAATTTCGCGAGTTTAACAAGCCTTTGGTGCTATGCTTTATAGATTATGCGAAGGCGTTTGACTGTGTTCGGTGGAGTAGCATGTTTGATGTGTTAATTGATATGGGCGTTCCTTCTCATCTCACACTACTGATACGGAATCTGTACCTTGATGATTCTTGCTTCGTGAAACTGGATAATCGAGGATCTAAACCCTTCCATACAGAACGTGGAGTACGTCAGGGCTGCATTCTGTCACCCAAATTATTTAATATCTACGGCGAATACATAATGAGAAGAGCACTTGAAGGCTGGAATGGCGGTATTTCCGTGGGCGGTGAAACACTCACGAACCTGAGATACGCTGACGACACTACCATGCTTGCATCAGATGAGGAGGAAATGGCAATTCTGCTGAACCGTGTGGAGGAAGAAAGTGCTAAACTCGGTCTTAAAATCAACCACTCCAAGACCAAAATAATGATAATAGATAGAGCGCAACTTCTTCCACGTTCTGATGCACTCAGTGGCTACGAGAAAGTAGCAGAATTCATATATCTTGGGTCGCAAATAACATCCGAGGGTGGCTGCATGGGGGAGATACGCCGAAGATCCGGAATGGCTAAAAGTGCGATGGCCAATCTCAGGAAGATATGGAAAAATCGTAGCATCCGATGTATAACCAAAGTGCGCTTGGTGCGGGCACTGATCTTTCCCATATTCCTCTACGGGGCGGAGACATGGTGCATAAAAAGCCGGGATATCAAAAAGATCGATGCCTTTGAAATGTGGGTGTGGCGGAGGATGCTGCGAATACCGTGGACTGCCATGCGAACAAACGAGTCCATTCTAAGGCAGCTAGACATCCGAAAAAGGCTCTCTTCTATCTGCCGGGAACGTGTTATGAGCTTCTTCGGACACATCATGCGGTCTTCCAGACATGAATTAGAGAAGCTCATAATTACGGGTCGAATAGAAGGCAAGCGCGCCGTGGGCAGAACACCAGCCAGATGGTCGGATCTAGCAAGAGAAGCACTCGGTGGTAGTTTGTACCATGCAGTCCATGCCACCCATGATCGGGTGCATTGGAAGTGCATCGCATGTGGTCGCGATCCTCAGTAGTGAGGGAACGATATAGAAGAGATAGGGCTGTACTCAGAGATATTGTTCCTCAAAATATATATAAATGTAATTCGTTCGATGCTTACAAACTATAAACGGTTTGTCGTTCGTAGCATTCAGTTAGTTCGGGCCAAGCTAGTGAATATCCCGAATGTAGATCCTTTTTTTTGGCTAATTGCACGGCTAGTCAACACTAGGCAAGTGGTCGAAACATGAAATTACTTTGTACTTTATCTACTCTAGGTGAGTTTATAGCTTGTACCCCGGCGCCACATTGATAAGGTTTTGCTTCAAAATGCCTTTGCGAGAGTATTTCTGCTACCGTTCGAATGTAGTACACGCATTTTTAATTTTAAAGTCGTCGTGGCCTGAAGGATAAGACGTCCGGTGCATTCGTGTGTAGCGATGCACCGGTGTTCGAATCCCGCAGGCGGGTACCAATTTTTTTAATGAAATACGTACTCAACAAATGTTCACGATTGACTTCCACGGTGAAGGAATATTATCGTGTAATAAAAATCAAACCCGCAAAATTATAATTTGCGTAATCACTGGTGGTAGGACCTCTTGGGAGTCCGCACGGGTAGGTACCACCACCCCGCCTATTTCCGCCGTGAAGCAGTAATGCGTTTCGGTTCGAAGGGTGGGGTAGCCATTGTAACTATACTGAGACCTTAGAACTTATATCTCAAGGTGGGTGGCGCATTTACGTTGTAGATGTCTATGGGCTCCAGTAACCACTTAACACCAGGTGGACTGTGAGCTCGTCCACCCATCTAAGCAAAAATTTTACGCCAGAATTTGTTCTTAATACTTTTTTCAATATATCCAAATTGCCGTATTGTTTTTTGCGCTTGTAGACAGACGTTTGTGTCAGACCCAACGATCGTCCATGACGTTGACAAAGTTCTGTATCGCTAACTAAAGTATTTTCGGGCCTAAACCTAAACAGTGTAAGCGCGTATAATTTGTGATTCAATATGAACTTGCTTACTCCGATTCTGCAACGGTTATATTACATTAAAGGACTATTTTACGACTGAAGTCCTTTCGTCCATTTCCTCCTTTAGAATTTTTATGAGGCGTTCCATGATTATCATATTGCCTTGGATGTTGCGATAACAATACATAAACGTGCCGATTCGCCGGCTTCGTCCCGGCGTAGGAGTTAAACGGTGCGGTAATGGCAGCTCGTGAATCTAGATACGATCATAGTTAGGATCGTGACGTTGGACCCGACTGGAGACCGAACTGTTCCCAGACTGGAATTAATGTTATTTTTATGACATAATAATCTCATATTTTCTTCGGAGTCCAGGAGTTGGCAGACACATTTAGAATGTCTTTGGCCCGTTTAATCTCACTTTTAATAAATGCGTTTTATAATTTTCGACTTTTTAAAAAGGTAACAGTTTTCGTGGTTTTAAAAAAATTAAAATGAATTTCTTCGAAATTCAAAGTTTGTGATAATTATCGTCAAATCTATATATATAAAAATGAATTGCTATTCGTTAGTTTCGCTAAAACTCTAGAACGGCTGGACCGATTTGACTAATTTTGATCTTGAATTATTTGTGGAAGTCCAGAGAAGGTTTAAAAGGTAGATAAATATGAAAATGCTCGGAATTAAATAAAATTAACAATTTTGTTTTTCCTTTGATGCGTCCCCCCGTCGGACTGATTCCTTTGTTTGTTTTAAGTTTATTATATACAGAAGTTTAGGTCTTTTATTTATCGATTGAGGCACTACGAAGTCTGCCGGGTCAGCTAGTACTTTATAAATACTAGTTTTCGATTAGGCCATAATCAGTGACACCTCAAGATTTAAATTTATTTTATACATTTTGTTTTATCGATCATATTTTTTCTTGTAAGGTGGGAAAATTAATTATTCCAAAATCTTTTAATTGATAAGCACAGTGCTGTCAATTTGAATTTAATTAAAAAAATAGAAACTGTGAAGAAATAGAAAAAAAAAAAACGTAGTGAATGGCTTTGTCTTTGCCTATTTACTCGTAAATCTGAAGAACTTTTACGCATTTAACATGTACGCTTCTGCAAATAATACTGGAATACTGAAAATAATATTTCAAAATGTCGGATATCGGCAAAGTGACTTGAAAATATAATATTTGCTTAAATTCATTGACCAATTATATCGTGGTAATTAATGCCCACTGAGTTACTTGCCGGATCTTCTCAGTGGGTCACGTTTCCGATCCAGTGGTAGATTCTGCGAAGCACTGCTCTTGCTAGGGCCAGTGTTAGCAACACCTACGGTTTGAGCCCCGAGACCTCACCTACACGATAGGGTAACGCTGATATAGCCTCTCAAGGCTATCAGGATAGGTAGGGAAAAAAATGTAATTAATGTTTTTTCTTTATACTTATAGGTACATCCAACAGCTTTGACAAGGGTACTGTTTAAGAAATAATGATAATTTGATTTTTGCTAAATTGACCGTGTATGTTGTTAAGAATTTATGTGGTGTTTTTTGGATGATAATTTTTATACTAAGTCGATTTGATGAGATTAATTGACTCTTTCTAAATCAATAAAATTAAAGTATTTAGCATCGACTATATTTGCGCCGAAATTGTTTATATATTAGAAGGTTTTCACCTTGCCGTGTTTTCAATATTTTCCGTGTTATTGATGAGTCCGTCGATTTGATGAGATTAATTGACTCTTTCTAAATCAAGAAAATTAAAGTATTTAGCATCGTCTATATTTGTGCCGAAATTGTTTATATATTAGAAGGTTTTCACCTTGCCGTGTTTTCAATATTTTCCGTGTTATTGATGAGTCCGTCGATTTGATGAGATTAATTGACTCTTTCTAAATCAAGAAAATTAAAGTATTTAGCATCGTCTATATTTGTGCCGAAATTGTTTATATATTAGAATGTTTTCACCTTGCCGTGTTCTTCACTTTAATGAATTCGGAAGAAGATTCACTCAATCAAAGGAGGAATTCGTGTAGGAAGGAAACTGTAATTAATTATATTTAGTTTATGTTTACTTTGTTAAAATTAATCCTTAACGTACATGAATGTGGTACTGGCACGTTATGAAGATGTTAATGTTTATATTAACATAATTATTTTATTGAGATTTATATCTCTCTAGGTTAAAGTATTGCATTTAAAACGCGGGTAATGTACTAACCTCTAAAGGTTCAGTAAAAAATAATGTTAATTGTGTTTTACTGAGAAAGTTCGCATTTTTTCATATTTTGGTTTCTTGATTCTTCTTCTTCTTCTTCTTCTCTTAAATATTTAAAATATTAAATTATCGTATACCCATAGGGTTTTCTGTAGTTATATAATATATCTAGAGAACTGTGATTCAAAATCATTTTTTATTTCATTCAAATTTTACTAATTTTTCAACATCAAATCGGCACTTTAGTGATGTTTCATTGAGTGATGTTTGTAACAGATAGATTCTCATATTAGTGTTAGAGTGTAGAGATATAGTTTCTTAGATAAGTGGATAGCTAGTAATAATCTCGTGGCCTTGACTGTCATATTTGTTTTTTTCAGCCGGCGACGCACAGGTCTTGGCAATTAATGACAGAGCTGGTACAAATTTTGCAGTTATCTGTGACGGCGACGGCTCTCGCGTTTTACTATGTTATCTATTGCTATATGCAATTAATATACTATACTTTGAGAAGCGCACTGTATTTCCATAACGCTGATGGGTAAGAATTTTCAATTTATACGACACCACATAAGCTCCTGTTAAGTCCAGTCCAATCTTACTGGTGGTAGGACCTCTTGTGAGTCCGCACGGGTAGCACCACCATCTTGCCTATTTCCGCCGTGAAGCAGTAATGCTTTTCGGTTCGTAACTATACCGAGACCTTAGAACTTATATTTTAAGGTGGGTGGCGCATTTACGTTGTAGATGTCTATGACCTTGAGATATAAGTTCTAAGATCTCAATATAGTTACAACGGCTGCCCCACCCTTCAAACCGAAACGCATTAGCGTGGTAGTACCTACCTGTGCGGACTCACAAGAGGTCCTACCACCAGTCTTCACATATATCCTCAAAAAAATTTGAATTTTATTGTAATTGAAATACAGTTTTTTTTTGTAATTTTACCTGTTATGGCTAGGCGACCTCATGGCCTACCTGGTTCTAAGTGACTACCGGAATTCGAACATACTGCAACGTGAAAATTGCCATTGACTTTGAGAGATGAGCTCGTAATCTGAATTGTGTTAATGGGTATCCCGATATTCGCACCGGAATCCATGACTTCTTGGCACAAATTAAAAGCATGTCGCAAACTACTCCTGCGAGCTCACAATCCGTCATAACTCTAGTTTTCTATTATAATAGAGGTATTTTTTCAGAGCCATGAAGGTTACAATAGCAGTTGTAACTTTTACGTCACTTCTCGTTGGTTTCAATCTGATTATTCGAATGGAGAGACTGATCGGAATATTGTGATGAAAATTAATACAACACTTCATTCTAACAAGCGGAACTATATGAATTGTGGCATGCTATACAGATATTTAGACAAGATTCGGGGTCTAATGTTCCGTTACGTGTTCATAATGAAAGCGTTTTTGAATTTATTTCTTCAGAATGCAAATTTTATTGTTAGGTATTCTATTTCATTTATAATTCATTTCCTTTGACGCTATGCTAAATTAGACACCAGAATGTCGAAAGTTTGATGTTTGTGAAAGAAAAAAAGAATCCGAAAACATATCGAGTTCACATAAAATGAAGCACTTCATAGTGAAAGTACATTTTTATTTGTTTATTGAAATTATTATTATTTTTGTGGATATTGCTAAAATCAAAATGTATTTAAATCAATTTAGTAAATTATTACGAAAATTGTTTGAGGAAATAAATGAAAATCCTGCATTATATACGAAGTTGCCTTTTCTCTTTATCCCAAATTACTAAGTATTATTGTTAATAAATTAATGAAACTCAAGTGGCTTAAACTGAATCTAATTAAATCCAATTAGTTCCTAATAAATTGAATTGTCATTTGCGGCGCATTGAAGCAAAACATTAAAATAAAAGGATTTACATTGTTCTTCAGTTACATAACTAGTTATTTCCCTCGGTGCGGGTCTAATTTTTAAAGTTCGAGAACACGACTGATGTAAGAAATTTGTTACCATTAAGACAAAAAAATATGGCAAGATAAAAAAATATGGCAAACGTTTCAGCTCATATCATAATTATCACATTATAAATACATTTAATTATGTTGATAGATTGTAAATATGAACGCTATATAAAACTTGGTACTTAAAAAAAATTATGATATTTTATGGTTTACCTCTACCCAACCCGCTGGGTTACGCAGGCTGAGGCGTCTGTTTTACTAGTTTTTTCGAGAAATCGTTTCTCATCATTTTGACATTTAACCAGTGTCTTTCATATTGTCTGACTATATTATATTGTCAATTTTAAGCAATTAACAGAACGAATGACTAACAACTACCTATTGACCACTGATTTTAGCTTCTATTAGCTTGAACTTTATTTGTAACTATATTTGTAACTTATTCATCATCATCATCATCATCATCAGCCTTTATCTGCCCACTGTTGGACATAGGCCTTCCCCAATGCCTTCCACAGAATGCGGTCCTCCGCCTTCCGCATCCAACGACTTCTCGCCGTGCGTACTAAGTCGTCGGTCCACCTGTTTGGAGGACGCGCCACGCTTCTGGTACCTGGCTTGAGTACGACGTTAAGCTTTCTAGTCGCCAACCCGCATGCCCAGCGTGGTGACTTAAGGACACAAATTTCCCAATGACAGCAGCAACCTGAGCAGAATCACCAGGATAAACAAATCATATTAATAATTAGTTCTGCTTGATATTGAAGGGTGTTCTTAAAGTGACTTACGACCTGTCTTATAGATGATTAGCGTAGACTCAAAGTATCTCAAATCTCTTGAAATCTCAGTTGTATTATAACACGTCTCTGATCGTCTAAACCGGCACGCTTGATTGATTCTCGGCACAAATAGGCAGGACTGTGAACCTTAGGGACGCAGACACACCTGGTCATGGCGTTCCGCGAGGCTGAGGAGCGCGAAAGGGAGTGGAATCCCTCTTCGGCTCCTCAGCGAAGAAGGCGGGGTGGGCGACGCGGGCACGATGCTCTCGTTAATCTCCCGTAACGACTGTTGGGTACTGGGTGCGGGGGTGCCCGGTGCTCTGCTGTCGGTTCCGTGGTGAGGCGGCGCAAGGTGGCTCCTATGCGCCACTCACGGTGTCTCCCGAGACGACGTCCTGCGGGATCTTCCCTGGGATTGGATCCCGTCCTATTGTCAGGACGGGTATCGGCGACGGCGAGCCTGCGGCGCGCATTGTGCGGTACCGTAGGTTTCGTGGAGTCGGAGTGGTGGAGCTCGATGGGGTTTAGTCGGTAGTCGGTTTTGCGGGGCGGGTCCTGCGTGGTAGACGCCGCGCAGCGCCTCGCGCGCCTTTCTCAAGGCGTAGTCTCCCGGTAGGAATTGGAAGAAGAGGAGGACTTTGTTCCTCCACTTCTCCCTCTTCTTCTCTGGAGGCGCCGGAGTCCGACATAACCCGGTCTATTACCCCTCTCGACCGGGTATCCGTAAATGGATTCCCCAGCGTTAAAAAAAAAGAAAAAAAGGGACGCAGACACGCAAACCTGCTCACCGTCATATAAAATTAAACAAAATATGTATTTTATATTTATTTGACACATAAAAAATTTGGAGCACAATAAAACTGAAAACAAAAATTGAAATTGAAAGCTTTCCGAAAGTTTTAAATTATTCGAGTAAGTACTCGTAACATCGACTCCAATGAGATAGGGTACTTACTATCAAGTATTGTACAAAATTTAAATTACTTTGAATTTGATAGAAAAAAAAATGCTTTTACCATTACAATTTTCACTTCGACGTTTTGTAAAGGCGTTAGAGTGATCGTTATTAACCTTTCTTCGCATGAAGTGTTCAGTACCGGCCTCCGAACAACCACTTCACCGGCGGTTGTTGAGAGAGACGCGCGCGTTCTCCGTCAACCAAAGTTTATTGAACACGCACGAAGCATCGTGTAGTTTTGTATTTATATAAATCTAACTTAAATTTATTGTGCAGTGTTGAATTATTAATTCAGTGCAGTAGAAGTGTTTTCAGCAAAATGATGCTTGTATTGAGGTGAGTCTGCTTTGAAAAGCTAATTTTACAGGGAATTTTAAGTTTAAAAAAAAACAAAATCATTAAATGTTTCTGAAGCTAAACCAACACTGTTAAGATTATTATGAAAAATAATTTAGTATAGTTTATACGGGGTTCGTATGAGAATAAAAAAAAAATATATATATAAAAATTCGTTGCCTATTTTCATTACTTAATTTAAAGACTTTATTTTTTAAAGGATTTGCTTTTTTAGAAACTTCATTAAAAAAGTTTCGAAAACTATGAAAGATTTTTTGTGTCGTAACATTTTTTTGTTGTAATATCGAAGAGTAATTAATATATATTTATCCATTATGGGATTATAAAAGGAAATTCAAGTTGTTATTAAGTTTACTAACACGAAAACCACAAATCTACCGTTTCATTATAAGAATAGCAATATAACATTGGACGCAAGGATAAGCAGTGGCTCCCACGCTTCTGAGTCACACAAGTTGAAAATCGGCCAGCCAAACACTCGCAATTTAACAATATAATCAATAAAAATAAATAAATTCGCGACGCAACAAGAAAATTATGTTTGTACTAGTTCTGTGACCCCGCTACGGTTGAACGGAATAAAAGGCATGTCTTATCCGCATCTCTGCCTCCAAACTCTGCGGCTGTTGTGGACCTAAATACTCAATTACTGTTTGTTAAATTATTTATTATTAAAGTATTGAACACACCTTGATTTGCCATTCCGTTAGTATTTTCGAAAATGGAAACGCAAATGTTTTTGATAATCATGAATCAGTTTATTTTTGATACGCTTTTATTAACTTCAGACGTATGTAACTAGTCAGGTCATAAGTATTGTCACACAGTAAAAAACTTTTCTTTTAGAATGCTGGCCACAAAAAAGTTTATTGAATTCGAATTTCGAATTGTTCATGAAAATAAAAATGTATACTTTTAGAATTTTACTCATTTTTAAATATGGAGTGGACGCTTAAAGAAGACCGTGTTGCAGTTATTGCGTTGCATCGTTGCGGTTACGCGCCAATTCAAATTTTCAACATACTGAAAAATTTGAATACAACCAAAAGATTCGTTTATCGTACCATCAAACGATACAATGAAGACTCTAGTGTAGATGACAGGTCAAGAAGTGGTCGCCCTCGGTCTGTTAGGACTCCAGCAGTGATAAAAGCTGTGAAGGCGCGAATTCAAAGAAATTCCAAACGTAAGCAGAAACTGTTGGCCCTTCAGATGGGGTTAAGCAGAACCACGGTAAAAAGGGTGTTAAGTGAAGACTTAGGGCTTCGGGCATATCGAAGAAAAACAGGACATCGTTTGAATGCTCGTCTAATGGACCTGAGACTGAAGAGATGCCGCGGTTTGTTGAAGCGGTACGCGGGAAAAAAAATTCGGGAAATTCTTTTTTTGGATGAAAAAATTTTTACCGTAGAAGAGAGCTACAACAAACAAAATGATAAGGTGTATGCACACAGTAGTGAAGAAGCGAGCAACCGTATTCCGCGTGTCCAACGAGGTCATTTTCCATCCTCGCTCATGGTATGGTTGGGAGTTTCTTATTGGGGCTTAACAGAGGTACATTTTTGTGAGAAAGGTGTAAAAACGAATGCAGTTGTGTATCAAAATACGGTCCTGACGAACCTTGTGGAACCTGTTTCTCATACCGTGTTCAATAACAGGCACTGGGTATTCCAACAAGATTCGGCGCCAGCTCATAGAGCGAAGAGCACACAAGACTGGTTGGCGGCGCGTGAAATCGACTTCATCCGGCACGAAGACTGGCCCTCCTCCAGTCCAGATTTGAATCAGTTAGATTACAAGATATGGCAACACTTGGAGGAAAAGGCGTGCTCAAAGCCTCATCCCAATTTGGAGTCACTCAAGACATCCTTGATTAAGGCAGCCGCCGATATTGACATGGACTTCGTTCGTGCTGCGATAGACGACTGGCCGCGCAGATTGAAGGCCTGTATTCAAAATCACGGAGGTCATTTTGAATAAACTTTAGTGTCATAAGAATCTATGTTTTGTTAAGTTCATTTTGGTATATGAATGGTTACATAATGAATAAACTTGTTTCAATTATTTTACATTAAACATGTGACAGAATTTATTAACTGACTAGGTATGTTTGTAACGGAATCTTTGAACATGATTTTGAACCCCTTCAAAACGTCGGATTAACTCGAAATTTTGTATACTTATTAAGGACCGATGACAATTCAATATTAAATTTTTTTTTTTTTTTTTAAATGAGAAAAAATTGAAATCAAATGAAAAATAAAGAACAGTTTAAAAAACTATCAAAATACGCTTTTATAGAAAAACCCAACTAAAAAATAGAAAATAAATTTTAATAAATTTGAATTAATAATAGTGTAAGTTCATTGGGAGGGTTATGCCAGTAGTCACCACGCTTGGCAGGCGGGTTGGTGACCGCAGTACTATGTCCTTTCCTCAGGGCATGCTGCTGCCCATGTCCTGACTTGTTTGTATTTACAGACATAGCTTATTATGGATGGTTACACCGCCATCGGTCGGTCGCCAGGGCCTCGTCCGTTAGCTAGCAGGGTGCACCACGAGCAGGTGAGGTTGGCTATTGAGTAGCTGTGATGCCATTGCTACCCCTTACACCCCAGCGTTGGGCGTCCCCCTGCCCGTTGGACCGATGACTTGCGGCGATATGCTGGGAGAGATTGGATGCGGAAGGCGGAGGATCGTTCATTGTGGCGGACTATGGGAGAGGCCTACATCCAGCAGTGGATAGATACAGGCTGATGATGAATAGTGTAAGAAAAAATGATTTTATTGTAAAAAAGCGTATTTTGTTATTATAGTTTTTTTAAACGATTTAAAAAAAAACGATTTAAGCTGTCGTGACTTAAACGATACGACGCACAGTGTATCAAGCGATGCGATGTTACTACATTACCAATATTCCTTAGGGAATACGTATCATTTAATGAACATCTTCCACAAAGGAATGACATATAATAAAAATAAAATTATAATAAAAATAAAATTCACGAAGTTATCAATTTCGGTACCTCTCTTTTAATATGGCGTGTTCGTGAGTCTGCGCGGGTGGAATTATTATTAAATCTATTTCTATTGCCAAGTAAATAGTTCTCTAATCCGGTTCGAAGGATGGGAACTCCTGTTTTATAATAAAATTTGGGAGTTCGATCTGATTTCTAGTAGTATGGGTGGTGGCTCAGTTTTGTATTCTACCGACATCGAGAATCATTAATAACGGAAGGGAGGGTCATGAGTTTATTTTATTATACCGATAACTAAAAAGTTCTGAAAAAGATTACATTAAATTTGAACTGTTTGGTGTTTTATTCAATCCGGCTTGCCTTCTACGCGAGGGAGCGGCCGTGCTGAGAAGGTTCTAGAGTAAAGAGCCATTTAATAAGCAATATGAAGTATATATCGATGATTATAAAAGCGTTACTGTCATCCTGAAAATGCTGACCATTCTTATAATTGTAGTATTTCTTAAACTCTTACTAAACTTAAACTTAATTTCTTAAACTAGTATCTCTTAAATTCGGTATCTCTAAGTAGTATCTCTTAATTTAGCGGTAGGCAGCGGCTTGGCTCTGTCCCTGGCATTGTTGACGTCCACGAGCGACGGTAACCACTCACCATTAGGTGAGCTGCATGATCGTATCGCTATAAGGGCAATAATAAAAAAGCCACAGTAAAATAGTGTGCCAATACAAACCGTTTTTGAGTTTTTTTAAAAATAAGTGATAAAGACAAAAATAATTTTATCCCGATTGGACCTATTCGCAAAAGTCTCTCATAGTTTAAGTATCTTAGTTTTCCTTAACTTCACATTGGCTATATCCTGTGGTGTAATAGTGAGACGAGGGCCATCGATTCTCGGAGGCGCTGATCCACACCTCCGCAAAGTGTGTGACCTCACTGGCAATTTCGAAACTGGTTGAGGTGGTGGCACCATCAGGTGGGCCGTATGCTCGTCTGCCTGCTCGAGCAATAAAATAAAATATCGCTGTGAGCTGCTTAATGGGAGTTCTGGATTAAAATACACATTTCAAACCATTGCATGATTGTCGCATTAACTCGAGATGCGAGGTGCAAACAGCCCGCGATGTCACACGAGCCGTGGCGTGACTGGTAACGGTTCGTTCCGGTATCCGAACGCGCTTGCTTTAATTTCACCCTTAGCGGCGATCGGCCGTGTGATGTGACATACCCGGAGAATATGTACGTCCGAGATTATTGTTATTATCGGATGTTAAGCGTGAAGTCCGTTACCAGTTTCGCAAACGAGATTAGCATCTGTTTACTGTAATAACTGAGTATAATAATATGTATAATAATGGTTACTTCTTGTAAAGGAATAAGTTGGGTATCGGTAAACTTATATCTGCATTGTCATCATGCATGCTATATATTTAGTACAAATCAAGCATGAGTGATGAGCTTATGTGTAAATTATATGAAAATCACATGGGATGGTAAAATTGTTTTGTAGCAAAAATAAGTATGTATTCAAATCGACATGATAATTAGATCTTAGAAGAAAAAAAATCAAGGAATCCAAATCAATAACGGAGTCAATTGATGAGATTAACATTGTTTTAATCAACTGTATTGTTGTAGATTTGATGTGATTGTAGAGACCTTTCCATTTTTGTGTAGAATTAGATAGGCGCCCATATTTAACGGGTAAATATCTTTAGAATTATCGTATTTTATATTTAAATTTCGCGTCTTAATATTGGCACTAGTACCTATTTACTTTAAGGTGATTGTGGACAATGACTACCGCTCAATCTGAGACACATTTTATTCAGAACATTTTCAATATTCTCAATTCTCTATGCTTGATTCTGCATCCCGCATCCCGATGAGGATTTGATGTTAAGTGGTAACTGAAGCACGTGGATGTCTATATCCCAGTTTGTATAGTCATTATGCCAATTCGATTTGATTACATGATATTATTTCTTTATCGTAATCCGTGAATATGTGTGAAATACGTATTTAATTAGAAAAAAATGTATCTACATATTGAATTTTGAATATAGGAATGGTCGCATCGTTCAATACGAGTATCTATCTCACTTTGAAAATCCTAAATCAGTTGTTAAATGTTAAATTAAGGGCCAAATTTTATTTTTAATGTCATGACCATTAAAATTAGAAACTCATTTCTATCTATTCCTTATTAAAGACACGTAATTATAAAATCTACATTCAAGTAGTCAACAAATTAAAATGAATTTAAGACACTCGCTTAGGTTTTTAGAGGAAGTATTAATTAGGGTATAGTTCTTGAGTTAGGAAATCATTGGAGGTCGCATCCGTAGTTCCAAATGCTAGTACCTTTTAAATATAATATGTAAAACTTATTTAATAGTCTATCATGGAAATTGTTTGTTTGAGTGTTTATCACTTAACGTCAATTCGATATTTTTTTGTGACTTAATTTGCAAGTTTTGGAGGATATTATCCAAAGATTAACTGGGATTTTTTCTCATTCTTATAATACTACAAATACCTTATTTTACCTCACCTGGCCAACTTACTATGGAGCAGTAGGTGATCCAAGCCATAGTTAATATTATTAGAAGGGATAGTTAAGAAATCTGTGGCTTTTATTATTACGATGGTGGGCAATTTGTAGCTACTGTTTTTAGCTCTGACACGGTCGGTATACTTGGCGTTAGGGTTCCTACCGAAGGAGGAATTTTAGTACTCCATATAGGCATCGTTCCACTGGGCCAATGAGTATGACAATGGTTCTGTGACTTCAAAGGATTGATGAACTAGATTCCATTCGAAATTTTGACCTCGTCCAAAGGCGAGCAATTATGCTTTACTGAATATTAATTAAATTAAATAATAATTTCATGAACAATTTTAGGGAAGTTTAGAACGGAAGCGACGTCTAAAGCCTTGTCAGTTATTATGCAATGTTTACAGAGATTACGTTGCGTAATTCAATTAATTTAAACAATGACCGTAACTGAATTCGTTAGCTAATCGTCTTTTCTTGTTTGCGACCGTGAATGTGTTTCTGTTGTATTTGATTAAGGCTGTATATGTTATTTGTTGGCGGAAATAATATTGCCGAAAAGCTGCTGAGAAATTATGATTGAGAATTGCCAAAAATAGGTTTTATGGTTATAGAAAACGCATTTTAGATTTATAGGGCACAAAGAAACGTATTTATAAATAAAAGGGTTTTTTTTTTTATGGAAAACTAGATGGCAGTAAGAACAACACTGTAATGAAGATAACGAAATTTGTAAAAAGCGTTCAAAACGTCAAAAATAATAAATCTGAAGTTAAATTGTGAAAGTAATGTTAATTATGCTTGCGACTCGCGGAAACCGCGAAAAATACTTTGATGACGCGTTTTTATTGCCGCTTATTATAGATTTCAAAATAGAAGGTTCCGAATTTCAGTAAAAAAATTAAATAACAAAAAAAAAGTAACATATCGGCAGTAAAAGTTTATCCTATATACAGAGATATAGGTAATGTATAGAATAAGCTAATAGTAAGTAATCACTGTCGTTCTTGGACATCGCTAATACCAGGGGCATAGCTATACCTGTACCTATTATAGCCTACTACTACCTGGAGCCACTGCGGTCATCCACAGTGCGTTTCCAGAAGTCTTTTTTGCCACGTACCATCCGGCTATGGAATGAGCTCCCCTCCACGGTGTTTCCCGAGCGATATAACATGTCCTTCTTCAAACGAGGCTTGTGGAGAGTATTAAGCGGTAGGTAGCGGTTCTGCCCCTGGGATTGCTGAAGTCCATGGGCGACAGTAACCACTCACCATCAGGTGGGCCGTATGCTCGTCTGCCTACAAGGGCAATAAAAAGGTATAAGGTAGTGCTGTCCAATAGTATACAGGTATTAGTAGAGAACATGTTGTACCCATACTTTTGTACCCGGTACCTCCGATCTATATCTTTTAAGTTAACATCAGTATAGGGATGTTAAGTTGTCGAAAAGCATAGCCATCACAGCTTGAATGTCGTTATCCTAATAAAGAAACAACTTTGAAGTTTCAGTTGGGTTGGTATTTCTTACCTTGCTGGTACTTTATGGTAGAGATAGTCGGGATTCCAGTACTATTATTAGCTAACTGTCTACCTACAAGAAAAGCTATCGTGAATTAAATCAACTTTCAGTCGAGGAAAGATTGATAACACACGTGCGTAGATTCTTGCATTGAAAAGACATCAACGCGAGCGATAGGTTTACGCGTCGTCCTCTAAATCTGCCTTTAGAATCATTAATAGGCATAATGAATAATAAAAGTTTTCGATTGAACCGAAAGTAAGTTTTGATTGAGATCACAACTAGTTTGCTCATTTACTGGTGGTAGGATCTTTTGTGAGTCCGCACGGGTAGGCACCACCACCCTACCTATTTCTGCCGTGAAGCAGTAATGCATTTCGGTTTGAAGAGTGGTGCAGCCGTTGTAACTATACTGAGACCTTAGAACTTATATCTCAAGGTGGGTGGCGCATTTTCGTTGTAGATGTCTATGGGCTCCAGTAACCACTTAAGGCCAGGTGGCCGGTGAGTTCGTCCACCCATCTAAGCAATAAAAAATAACAAAAAAAGCCAGCCGTTTGGAGTTGTGAGATCGGCGTCAATTTTAATACGAATGGTATATTAAAATAGCTTAGTGTATTTCTCACCTTATTCTACTGCCCACCTTCAAATTACTGCTGAGTGAATGATGGCGAGTGTCTACGCAGGCCGACAATAGCTTGAGATCTGTGTTAGTGAGATATGGAAGCAATTATGAAGACGTTTTTAAGCTTCTATTAATTCATTTGTTATTACGTGTAAATCGCAGACGCTCGTTTCCGGCAACGCTTGTAAATTTGTGCGTGTTCTCGTGGAACTAACGGTGCTCTGGAGACGTGACATTAACATGTAAAATTACATAATTCTGTACAATACCGAAAATATCACCATTGTGAAGATATATTATTCGTCTATTATTTAGGGATGGTCTGCAACAGGTAAAGTAGTTCCAGTAGCCTGTTCCAAAATAACAGATTGTTCCAATATAACAGGATCGAGGAGCGTGATTGCTATAAATAGAATGACTAAAGAACCATCCAGTTTAATGCAATTTTCAGAGTCTGTAGACGTTGTAATAAGATCGAACACATAATTGTATTGCACAGTGGTTCTCTCGACTATAGATTGATAATATGTGGATTCATGGATGACAATATCTAATACTATATTCATGTGCCTATGCTATTGGCAACTTGAGCTCGTCCAGCCACCTAAGCAAAAAAAAAAGACTTTCGCATTGTAGAAACATGTGGACATACGTGGTAGTTGTATTTGTAATTTCTATTAATTCTCGTAATTATTATATTGAATGGTAATATAGTAAAAGGCGCGCAATATAGTAAGATCTCGCGGACGATCTCCAACACGATGGACCGACCTCATAAAATCTGTTACTCACTCCAACATAAATGTTTGCTCTCACTCTGCGAAACATCGTGCCACATGGCGTCGCATCGCGAGAGCATCGGTATCGCAGGATCCGACTGATGCATGACCACGACCACTCTGTCAAGAGTGTACGAATAGGAAGAAAAGGCGAGTTTTGAGCCTGTCTGGGTTCGTCTAAAAATTCTCACTTAAAATATTGTATAAATCATTTCGATGAAGAGTAATTTCTCTCTCATATCTAAATTTCGCTTGCATTCACAATGTGACTACCAAAAAGTAAGGCATTGTAAAGTAATAGTAAATTAAAGTATTAAGAAAGTATTATAAAATATATTTTTAATTTAACAAATGTGACGTCGAATAAATGCACTTCCATTTGGTCAGCAGATGCACGCCGGCGCAAATTGTAAGCCGATTGCGTTTCTCGAGATAACGGAGCCGATGTTTCGATCACGATTGATATCGATTATAACTTAGTTAACGACAGATCCGGCGTGATCTGGTACTGATTGATAGCGTTTACAATCACGAAATGATCAGGGAATGTTTGGCGTAACTAAGGCTACAAAATCTTATGTAGCCTTATGCTTGCATGCTTCTATTAGACTAAAATGTGTATGTGTAATGGAATCTTGCAATAACTTTTATTAAATTCAAGACTTTCGATTAACTTGAGAATGCACAAGTATCTTAAAGTAGTGTCAGAACGCTACTTGGGTATAGCGGCGCGACACGATTACCCTGTTATCGTGGCTGCCGCTAGTTATATATCCGACCTAGGCGACTGGGCAACGGAACACTGCTGTCGCCCGAAACATGGCTTTCCCCGGATCTACTCTCGGTGCTTTTAAGCTCTTCAAGTGCTGATCACCATCCTTGTCAAATTTGTCGATTACGACGAAGAGCTATACGAGCGAACTAGCCCATAAACACCGCACACTGAGTTTCTTGCCGGATTTTCTCAGTGGCTAGATTCTGCGAAGCACTGCTCTTGATAGGCTTAGTGTTAGTAAATTCTCTCAGATTGAGGCTCAGTGGGCTGTTTCTGTGCATTAATTCGCTCGGCGAACTCTCGAGGACGGTGACCGGTGCTTGAGAGGCCTAAAAGCACCGAGAGTAAATCCGGGTGATCCGACTAGATATGTTTGGGTGTCGGCGACTTAGCGTTGCCCCGTAGCGGTCGGATAAGAAATAGCCTCTAAGGCTATCAGCGTATAAGTATAGTAGAGAAGAAAAGAAAAATAATGTACACAAGTATCAAGTACCAATGAAAATATATTAATTTTATTACTGTAGCCCGATACCCTGACCAGAATCATATTAGATAATTTTATAAAAATTTGTTTCGTTTTTTTTCTTTCATAAATATTTCACTCACGTCAAACGGCTCTCGTAGCACGTAGACTTTTTTTTTTTTTTTTTTTTTATGATTGATGGATTACTGGTGGCCCGGAGGCCTTTCCAGTTTCACCAGGACAGGTGGGCGAGCAAAGGCTCAGCCAAGAGGGGTGGGATTTGCTAACAACTGCCCGAGCGCCTCCGAAGGAGACCTAACAACTCAAGAGCAATTGTTTCGCGAATGAATCTACTACCGGATCGGAATCGCGACCCGCTGAGAAGATCCGGCGAGAAACTCAGCGAGCTGATTCATGGGTTAGGTTGCACGGCGAACTCTTTGTCGAGTTCGACGAGTACGGTTACCGAGGTCCCTAAGCCTGCTCCTAGAGCTGAAGGCGTCTAGTGCAAAGGTTATTGGATCTGAGGGATCCGTAAGGACGTGTCTAGGGCGTCGACGGTGACTGGCTCCTGCATGATCAGGATTCGGGGAGTAGTCAGCGGCGGCTACGATAAGGCGATTATCATGACGCATAGCCTTATCGAAGTACCGTTCCGACGCTGACTTCATGTATTTCTGGATAGATTCGAGGCCCAGGTCGTCGTGTAGGTCAACGTTCCTCACGAACCACGGAGCTCCGACGGCTAACCTGCAAAAGCGGGATTGTAGAGATTGAAGGGTGTGTATGTGTGTGCGGGCCGCGTGAGCGAACACCACACTCGCGTAAGTCATGACGGGCCTTATGCAAGTTTTGTAAAGTGTCACCTTGTTCCGAAGGGACATTTTACTCCGCTTACAGATCATGGGGTAGAGTCTACCGAGAATAAACGCGGCACGGTCACGGACTGATTTTATATGCGGGCGGAATGTCATCGATGCATCCAGGGTAACGCCCAGGTACTTGACCTTCCTGGCCCAGGGTATGGATTGACTAAAGAGAGTAATCGGGGGTGTGAGATTCCTCCTCCTAATCCGGGAGGAAATCCGTGTGGAGCTTCCCCTCTGAAATAGCACCGCAGTACTTTTCGCTGGGTTGATGTCTATGCGCCATTTTCGGAACCACTGTCCTAGGGCTAGGGCTGCGCTCTGAAGCTTCTTCGCGATTAGGGACTTGTTTCTACTGGAATAGTAAACAGTCGTGTCGTCGGCGAATAAAGCTAAATGGGTCGGCGGCGACCGGGGAATATCGTTAACGAATAAGCTAAATAGGAGGGGTGAGAGGACAGAGCCTTGCGGGACTCCAGCTGTGAGAGGTCGTGGGGAGGAGCGGGTTCCCTCGACTCGATATCGAAAAGAGCGGTTCGACAAGAAGTCCCGTATGATGAGCACGAGACTATCCGGCACGCCCATGTTGAATAGTTTGAAAATCAAACCGTTGTGCCAGACTTTGTCGAACGCTTTTGCGACGTCGAAGAAGAGAGCTCCCGTGTATAACGGTTTTGGTCGATTAAGCCCCACAAGAATGTGCTCCGTGAGGCGGTGCACCTGTTGAACGCATGAGTGATTTGTACGGAATCCGAATTGTTCATCGATGAGAATGCCCTTGGATGAGACGAAGTCTCTGAGGCGTTTGTAGAGCAGACGCTCATACAGTTTGCCTAGAGACATGAGGAGGCTAATCGGGCGGTAGCTCGTCGGATGATTTTTTGGTTTACCGGGTTTATGTATGCCGATAACGTCCGCTTCTTTCCACACCGCGGGAAAGATACAGTTCGCCATAGCGGCATTGAAAATAGATGCCAACATCACGATGAGTTGGACGGGTAGAAGTTTAATAACGCGGTTGGATATACCGTCGGAACCGGGAGCCTTGCGAGGACGTAGGTCTTTGATCAAGTCTTTAACTTCCATCGGGGTGACGGGTGGTAACGCGTCCGAGGGTGGCAAGGAGACTCTGCGTTCTACTTCACTGTCTACAAATTCTACATGAACAGGGTCCACGGATTGAGTGCTGGGCGTGCACTGGGTTTGCAATGTATCGGCCAGCAGCTCTGCTTTTTCATCATCATCGAACGTCGCGAGTCGGCCTGAGGGGCCTACGAGGGGGGGCATAGTTACTACCGTATCCGATTTGAGAGTACGAGCTAAGCGGTAGTAAGACCTTTGAGAGGGCGCGAGTCTTTCTAAGAAATCAGACCATCTGGCATCTCGGACTTCGGCGATGCGAGACTTTACGTCGCGTTGTAGGGCACGCATTCGAATACGATTTTCCGCGGTAGGATACCTGTCGTAGGCGCGTATCGAGGCGTTCTTAGCTCTAAAAAGTTCCCTAATATCGTCGGACAATTTGAAGCGGCGAAGGAAGTCCTCCGCTACAACTTGTTTCGATGACCTATCTAATGTCGAGGTGATGTGTGACGTTAAGATGTCTATGGCTTCAGCGGTATCCTGAGGAGACGAGGTAGAGTCTGGGTTAAGCGGGAGCGATGGTGGATCAGATTCAGCCAGGCTGATGCCCAGCGTGTGCCAATCCACCACAGTCCTCGTGACGGGAACGGAATCGGGAGCGCGACCGAGCTTCATAACGACGGGACGGTGGTCTGAATCTAACTCTGAAACTACTTCGATCGAGTGTAAGCGCAGAGTTACGTTTTTTAATAACGCTATGTCGAGTATATCCGGGCGATGCGCGATATTTAGCGGGTAGTGAGTCGGGGTTAGCGGAGCGACGATATCGAAGGCGAGATCATCGACTAACGCGTCAAGCCGCCTGCCATTCGGGGTTGTAGTGTGTGAGTTCCACCTGATGTGTTTACAATTTAGGTCGCCCGCCAGAATGACAGAGCTCCCCATGCCGAGCAGCGCCTCGATATCACTGCTTAGAACGATCTTATCCGGTGGAAGATAAACGGACGCGATAACGATCGGCGCGTGTCCCGTCAGTGAGATTCGGCACACTGATGCTTCGATATTAGCGAGCGCGGGAGGATCGAGCGGGACGCAATGCAGGGCTCTTCTATAGTAAATGACGGTACCACCACCACGAGCAGAGAGCCTGTCGTTCCTGACCATGTTATAGTTCGCGATTTTAGGGTCACGGCGCGCGGGCTTAAGTAGGGTCTCCTGCACTAAAAAGATATCAATTTGATGGTCACGCAAAAAGTCAGAAACCTGATCACGTTGATTTGCGAGACCGTAAGCGTTAAAAAATCCTATCGTTACGGATAGGGGCTTTATTCTACTTATATACGCCATTGATTACCGGCGGAGTGAGGGGAGGACGTACGTATTTAATGACGCGTATACGTCGGCGTATTCTTGCACAACGGCGATAAAGTGTTGTGCAGTGGAGGCAGCGCGAATGGCGTCGCCCAAAGCGTTAACGCGCTCAAAGTTGATCGACTGAAAGAAGTCGATCGCTAAAGCGAGATTGTCGGACGCGGTCGGAGGGCAAGTCGCGGGAGAGGGACGAGTCGCGGGGGCGGGACGAATCGCGGAGGAGGGAGTTGTAGCCGTGTTCGTGTACGGCAGCGGTTTCGCCCAGGCCGAGACACTGGGCACCGGCGCCGAAACGAACGCTGGCTTAGCCTGCGACACAGAGGGTGCCGAGGCTTTGATGTCTGGGCCGGAAGCTCGGAGGCGGTTTTGGCGGGCGACGCGTCGATTTATTTTAGGGGCTCGGGGGCATCCGCGGTAATTTGCGGGGTGACCCTGTGTTCGACACAGGACGCAGCTAGGCGGTTCCGTCGCGGTTTTTTGATCGCGAGTGCATAGGGCCGTGGCGTGATCGCCTAAGCACTTGACGCATCGGGGGCGCGCGTGACAGTTACGGGAAGAATGCCCGTATAATTGGCAGTTATGGCACTGGCTAGGTGTGCCTTTCTTGTGTGGGGTTTCGACTGCGATTCCGGAAAGGCTACAGACCGTTCGGATGTTGAATATTTGCTTACCCTCGGGGGTAGGCTGGAGGGCGACGAGAACCATATTATATGGCTCCCTTCCGCGGCCTGTATGCATGCGGTGTACGGAGTTAACCGGTAGGCCTTGTTCGAGAAGGTCGGCCTTAACGAGCTCGGCATCCAACTCTTTAGGGATGCACGTAGACTCTGATAAGTCGAATATACGTATATTACGTCCAGTTCTCATTTGAAGTAGAACAACGACTATTTCGTCATTCCGAGCCGAATGCATAAATATATAATATAAAAATATATGTATAAATATACATATGCTAAATATATGCTGAGTGGTGAATTTTAATTGTGGTTACTTGTAAAATGACTATTATTAATTAGATACGTTTCAGAAAAAGTCTTGAACGTTTTTAGTATGAGTTAATACTTGTAAAGTCTATATATATAGGTTATTTATTTTTTTAGCCTCAAAACTTTACACTTTCTACTTAGTTTGCAGTCTGTTTACTTTTATTTATGATTACAACAAAATAACGAGGTTGAGAAATATATTTTGTTGCTCGTAAATTCATTGGTTCATTGGATGAAGGTTTACAGGGGATACGGTCTGTCGCCGGCCTCAGAAAGGTCACTGACAGCCGAACTATATTACCCGAAGAGAGCAGATGTACAAACCGCAACGGAATCGTAATAATATAAATTTGTTACCCTTTTCTTTCGTATATCGCTCGATCCTATAGATTAGTATCGATCGCTATGTTAAACAGATAACGACTTTATAAACTTATATTTATAATTTCATCTAAGACTTGTTCAATAACAATTAACAGAATCCCAAAATTTTATTAATTGTGTACTTTTTGACATAGCCTATAACATTAAGCTTCGTAACTTTACTTTGAGTACACGTTTTGACAAATGATGCATTCTTAGAACGATCATATCCGAATCATTTGGACCGTACTTAAAACTGGAATTTTATTAATAAAACGTACGTTTATCCGTAGATAATCTATAACGCAACAATAGTTATAGTTTGTGTGCGGTGAGCAGTAATTGATATTGTTATTGCATGCTCCGGATTGATGCCGCGTGGCCTGTTATTAGCGGGCCGTGTCTTTTGACCCGACATTACTAAGGAGCCGTACCAGAACAATAGCGCGGCACATTGCATTGTGCGGCTCGATTTTAGACACGTTTAGTTTCAATTTGTTTGCTGATATTATTTTAAAACAATCATTAGAATGTATCACGATTCGATTTGGTTACGCACAGAGCATGTTATTGAAGAAATTTCTTCATTTAATCGAGTTTTATGGTCTCGCGTATGAAATTATCTGGCTTATGTTATATTATTTTTTTACAATTTCTGAAATAAGTTTTCTTTGTTACAGGGTATTCATCGTTTGCTGTCTTCTTACATTGTTCGAGGTATGTTTTCATTCTATTTCAACTGTCTTTATTAAAGTTGACTTTTAGGTGTAAAATAAGATTCTTAATAGAAAACAAGTGTTAAATTTAAAACTGGTGACTAGACTCCAAATATAAAAAAAATGTTCGGTTGGTTAGATTTTCAGGAGATATTTTTCTAGTTTAGGGTATATTTAAATTCGAACGCTAAGGAGATAAGGCTATGACATCTATTGATAAATTCATAAGTCTCTCAGTAACTGATTGCGTGTCACTTATACAATACAAACTTCAGTTATCAAACAACAGCCTGATTTATGATTATAGCTTGGACTGCGTGTTGATTTTTTTGTTTTAAAATTGAAAATGTGTGTAACAAATTAATTGTTTTCGTCTTTATCAATTATCACTTCAGGTCATTGGAGAAGAAGTTCTATACATTATGATAACTGAATATTGAAAACAAATTCACGTTTTGTTTTTGTTTTATACATATGTGTGTTCCAGTAACCACAACACAGAAGATTCGGCTTGGCTCGCTAATTTATTGTTACTATCTTTACAGAAAGTTAACTCAGTGCCTCAGCTGGATACGTCCTCGGCGGAATCGGATTCATCACAAGACCTCACTGACTCGGCTTTGGGTTCAGCATCTTCTGAGGTACACGAGGGCTCCGGAGAAGATCCGCCTGACCCAGTACCTACCTCTGTGGCAAAGGTAGCAAAACTTTTTCAGGTAGCAATAAATGTATAACTATACTGTCTGTTGGCAGAGTAAATTTATTATTGAGATTTTCGAACAGAATCGATCCCAAAAATATCATTATGTTAACAGTCCTGCGTATCAAGCTACACTTAACAAGCTTATATTATTTAACAATCACAAGCCAGCCGTCATTTCCGAACTGATATTTCAAATCGAAATAGTATATATTGAAATATCATTTTTGTTTCAGAATGAAACAAGAGAAGCTCTGAAAACGGATGGAAGTGAACAAGACCCGGTGAGTTACAATGAAATATTACTCATCTGTTCTCTTTGTTTTAATTTAACCATTCCAATTAGTCGATTAGTACCTGAAATATAATTAGTAATTGACAAGTTATTATGTCGAAGAAACTTCTGCACTAATCGTAGAAGATAACTATGTCTACGAATGTTATAAGATTACTGGATCATGGCGTATCCGGTTCTTGATTGAATCCAGGCTCCTTTTTTGTTTCACTAGATTAACGATCTACTTGGTATTTCAGCTGTTGTAGCATTGCGGCTTCATACGCGGGTCGATACCTTAATCCTGTCCATTTCTATTGCAAAGCAATCACGCGTAGCTATTCAAATAGAAGGGTAGATTTTTTCAATAAAATGAAGGTATCGCCCCAAACTCTATGTGTATCTTTGGACTTAGTTAATCGCTTACAACTAAGTCGGTTATCTTAAAGGAAAATACTTTTCGCAAAAGCCCCAATACAGTTTAAGTTTGGTAGTTTTTATTTGGACAAATTATTAAGATATCAGTGGCTAGCAAAAAAATTGCTTAGAAAAAAAACAAAAAAAATATGTTCTGTGACATCGAAATCTATTTACTAAGTGGCCATGAAAAGAATGTGTTTCTATCCATGACATTATGAGCTACTGCATATACTAGACCACGTTTTCCTCATTATGAAGCCAGATAAGTGCATTAATGTTGTCGACTCTCACTTTTCTTGAGACAGTATTAAGTAGGTGTTCAACTGTAGAATAATTTAATAGGCATAATTTTACAGAAAAAGAAAGTTCTGCTCGGATACTTACTGTCTATATGAGGAAATTTATATGTTCCCTATATATCCCTTTATATACCTATATATCCCTATACTTATATACCTATATATCCCTATATATCCTATATAATATTGGTCTCATAGAAATTTAATTTTTTTTCCTGCTTTCACATTCTTTAGTGAGAACAGTACAAAATGAATTAATTTTAATTTAACTTAGAGTTTTATCGCTGGTCGTTCTCTAGAAATTGATCTTGTTTGTTAATTCTAAACCATGCTAGGGTTCATTAGAATTGCTAAGTTCATAAACAAAGTAAACAAATACTAGTGCTAATTCGTCGAAAACATTCGCTGAAGAGTTTGACGTGCAACCTAGCCCACAGGCACACCTGAGTTTCTCGCGGGATTTTCTCAGTGGGTCGCGTTTCCAATTCGATGGTAGATTCTGCGAAGCACTGTACTAGCTAGAGCTAGTGTTAGCAACATAGCAGGTTAGGGCCCCGTGAGCTCACCTAATCGTTCGATGAAGCTGGCATAACCTCTCGAGGTTACCAGCATTGGTAGGAAGAAAAAAAAGCATAACATAAAATTAGACAGAAATTATGAGCGCACACTTGTAAGTACCGCTATTCTGGCTATTACATCCTCGAGTCATTAGTTGCGGGTGGGTCGAAAAGTGAGATAGTTATAAAATACAATTGAGACTCCGAACTTTTGTATCAAAGTGAGTGGTGGCATATTTGCTGTGATGCCTAGAACTCCGGTATTCACTTAACTCAAGTGGGTCTTGGGATTACCAATATAGTACTTTAAAAAACGTTGACTAGGAGTAGCAGTCATTATTCGAGTATTTATCCTAATGTACAAATAGCTTTAAAGACAAAAGACAAAGCATCTTTATCATCTTGGTTCCATTCCGTGTTCAAATCTGCTTGTTCATCTCGAAGTAGCACTATTAAAATTGGCGAAGCAGTCAATTTAAAGAATTGCACGCGATAATCTCCGTCATTATATTTAGTCTCGGGGTGAAAGGTTTCCAACAAAAGATGCCAATCCACATTATTTAGCACAACTGCATTGGAAGTTTTGAATGAAATCGATGAGATGATTGGTTACAGTTTTTTTTTTTGTGGCTGGCAGTAGTTCTGTTTTCGTGTTGGTTTTACGGTCAATTGGTAACTTTAATGCAGAGCAGCTCACTTTGCTAATGTGACATTACTGAATCGATTTTCGGGCAGTGAAAGTTCGAAATGATATATAATCGACTTTTGGGTGTTCAACGATATTGAATATGAGCATTGTTCATATTGTTCTGTTTGTTAACGGACGAGCACACACACCATCAAGGCAAGGTGCCACCTTATTGCCACACCCGTCTCGCTGCCCTGCTACTGAATGGAGGAGGTCAAGATTGCCCTACATTTTGCAACATTTGTACTTTGCTTCAATGTTACTTTGATACTCTCTCGTTCGTTGATGATACTCCTATTGTTAGTTTTCGTAACTTTTATAACACAAATGTCGATTCTATGAAAGTTATTTTGGAGTTCGGTATGAAGTATTTAAAAATTATCTTTAAATTATGTATACTAAAAGAGGGCTCCGGTAAGTTAACATATTAATTAAACGAAGCATTGTTTAAGTGGTTTTAATACTAATCTTCCAACCTACATAGAAAAAATGTGCATTAATGACAAAAAAATTAATTTTCATAATATGTAACCATAATATGTAATGTGTAACCATAAAAACATAATATGTAATGTATATTACCTAATTTCAATACATTAAAAATACGTTTGCATCGAAGAGTTAGAATAGTTCGTGAGAATTGCCCAGCAGAATGTCAAGTTCACTGTCAACGTATATCAACAATGCTGTGATGTGTGGATTGATTTAATCTCTGACCTGTCTCATCGTCGGCGTGTGATGAAATAGCTGTTGTTTAGCTCACTTGTACGTGCACCATGAATAGCGGTCTCAGGCAATTGTGTGACCTAAATGTTTGCACAAGCCCTTACTTTTCTTAATAAATTACTGTATTTTTGTAAAGACGATAATGTCAGCTGCTGGAACGCGTTTTACTGTTTTTCTTAATTCAAAGCGTTTTAATTCTAAGAGTGGATGGATATAAAAATCTCACATCTTTTAATTCTTAATAAATATCTGAATAAAAGTACTGTTTAATACTCGTTTTCTTCCAGAATCTTACATCTGGTCTTGGTTTTGATTCATTAATTTATATGTGTCATGAGTGAATGATTAAGGACACAATAATATAAATAGTAATTTACAAAATGTTATTAATGGTAAAGAGATCGATTTTCACATGACGCTTTGTGACTACAGTAATTATTTTTAAAATGCGGTAAATTCGATATGGCGTTGAGAGGTCATTATTTTAGTGTCAGTAGGAAAGTGAGAACTTTCGTACACAGAAACGCTTCATTTTTACATATAATTGCGTTCTCAAAAATTTGAATTCCATCATTTAACTAGCATTACAAGCTCTAATGACAATACTTCGCGGAGTGGATAACAAGCTGATTCAGCATTATTATCATGCTTGTTCCACGGAGCGTGACATACCACGATGCATTCTCAAGTTTATTAGTTGTTTTTTTTTCTTTCTATCGAAATCAATTTGTGGAAGTGTTGTGGCGACAGTAGTCCACTGACCTAATTTTATAATGCGTAGAGAGGCGAGGCGACGGCGGGCGGCGGCGTGTGAACCGCCCTGGCCCAGTTACGATTGCCATTAATTGTGCAAAATTTTCAAGGGGGTCGTGACTGTGAAATGGTGCATTACCACTCACCGTAATTCGGTTGTTTACCATTTCTTTTGTCGAGCCAAGATAATGGATGCAAACCGATAAAACAATTTGGAATTCTTCAACGAACTTTTTTGTATTTGTTGTGGTTGCAAAGTAAGAATTAGATTTAAGCGGCAGGCAGCGGTTTGGCTCTGCCCCTGGCGTTGCTGAAGTCCAAGGGTGACGGTAACCACTCACCATCAGGTGGGCCGTATGTTCGTCTGCCTACAAGGGCGATAAAAAAATGTTCGAGTTGAAATAATTCAAGTAATTAGCGGAGGTGATGTGTAATAGAGGCAGTCATAAACCATGGATGCCGGAACGTGGTGGTTATGCGCTTAGCTATCTCAGGGCCATCGGTTGCCCAATCTCCGCACGTTATGATGTTGTTTCGCAAATGCTTAGATCTTCATCAGTCTCTACGGATGTTTATTAACACCGTCTCTGTTAGACTGATAGGGATAATTGATGAGGACGTTGGGATATTAATGAATAAGCTTGGTTAGTAAGTAGATTCGCCTTACTTTATATCATACGTTACATACCTATTTAGTATATTAGAATTTTTGAAAACTCGCGATATCCAGATTATGGATCGACTTATACATAAAAAGAAAAGTAGCGCGCTTCATGTTTTTTTCCAATACCTTCTATTCTACTATAGCTGCCGCTACTTATAATAAGGTTATTAAGTGATTTATTAGATAACACGAGCGAGCACGACCTCCTTGAATTAGTCTTCTGCTTCATCGGTTTATTCTGTCTCTCCTTCTGACTTTGAATACTAGTGGTAGGGAGTTTTATGAGTCATTTATTCGTTTTTAATTTAAAGATGCTATTTTAATACGTGGAACTGAGTCTTTACCTTACTGCTCAACATGAATCGCGACATTCACTTTGGGGTTCGTAATGTTGTTCTGGGCTATAATAAGTACATAGCATCAGGTTGACTGATTATTCGTCTGTTCATCTACGCCATCAAAATAATCTCACCATGGTGGTAGGACCTCTTGTGAGTTCGCACGGGTAAGTACCACAGCCCTGCCTATTTCTGCTGTGAAGCAGTAATGCGTATCGGTTTGAAGGGTGGGGCCGTTGTAACTATACTGAGACCTTAGAACTTATATCTCAAGGTGGGTGGCGTATTTACGTTGTAAATGTCTATGGGCTCCAGTAACCACTTAACACCAGGTGGGCTGTGAGCTCGTTCACCCAACTATGCGACAAAAAAACATTGTGAATCCAAAACAGCTAATTTTGTTTTTTTATTTACTTTTAAGGTGGTATTTTTATCGGAGAAAAACGGCTACATCCCGGTAAGCATTAAGCCTCGGTCACCCGCAGTTGATGTGGGTTGGAGGGAGCCCCCGGCCTGGGAAAGAGAGTACAGAAGACATCGTACGAACGGCAGCCGAGTACAATGTGAGTGAGCAAAAGCGATCCCTATATACCAAAAAAAAGGCAGGGAATGCCTTATAACATAATTGTGTACTAGTCTCTATATATACAAAAATGAATTGCTGTTCGTTAGTCTCGCTAAAACTCGAGAACGGCTGGACAGATTTGGCTAATTTTGGTCTTGAATTATATGTGGAAGTCCAGAGAAGGTTTAAAAGGTAGATAAATATAAAAATGCTCGGAATTAAATAAAAATAACAATTTTGTTTTCCCGTTGATGTGTCCCCCGTCGGACGGATTCCTTTTGTTTGTTTTAAGTTTATTTTATACAAAAGTTTAGGTCTGTTATTTATCGATTGAGGCACTACGAGTCTGTCGAGTCAGCTAGTTTGTAATAAAGATTTAAAATAATAACAATATTAACTAATATAATGCTTCTTCCATAGATATTGAGGCTGAATGTCAAGATGACTTCATGAAGATTCGGGTTGGTTTCAATGGATCGTTCAACGGATTGGTGTATTCCGCAGGTATACTTAAATTATTTTGACATTTAAAGTTGTATTTTGTTAAGTTCTAACGTAACGTAGGATTAGTGAAAGCGTTTTTTACGCTTTTGTAGTCGAGAACCGTTGTTGATAACTAGCTCCCTGTATAGTATCAGTCTGTATACGCGCACTGGTGGTGTTACTGGTGGTAGGACCTCTTATGAGTCCGCACGGGTAGGTTCCATCACCCTGCCTATTTCTGTCGTGAATCAGTAATGCGTTTCGGTTTGAAGGGTGGGGTAGCCGTTGTAACTATACCGAGACCTTAGAAGTTATATCTCAAGGTGGGTGACGCATTTACGTTGAAGATGTCTATAGGCTCCAGTAACCACTTAGCACCAGGTGGGCTGTGAGCTCGTCTAGCCATCTAAGCAATAAAAAAAAAGGTTCTATGATAAAAGTGTGACGGTTTCTAACAAACCCCATACAAACGCAGTCGGGTTCGTTTCCCAGACTAATCGGCCAAGCATCTTTGCAACACGCAGAACAATTAAGACTTGTAACTAGATAAGTGTCATAACGTTATCATTGTTGTCTCGTCTCTCAGACTGTTGACTACTGGCTATCTGATTTATTAATTTACCGACTGGTAAAACGTGTCAGATTTGT